>NC_058405.1:97497448-97696681 GCF_002201575.2 Neomonachus schauinslandi | reverse complement strand
CACACACACACACACACACACACACACACACACACACACACACACACTTAGACTCGCTCATGGGTATGCAGACACCCAATAATTATTTGCTGAATGAATGTACTTGAACAAATCAAGTTTCAAGCAAAACCAGATAAATTGATTGGCATTTAAGAAATATTAGACCAGAAATGAGGGAGCTTAAATCTCTAGCATAAGAAGAAAACTAGAGCAAAGGTACGTTTAATACACCGTTTGCTTTTCAGTTAAACTAGAAAAAAGCCAACTGATGCCTATTCGTCACAGTTGTCATTTAAGGAACAACTCTAAAGTGTAATACACCCCAGTTTTTCTAGTTTGTCAGCTTGCTTTCAAGGCCCATCTAGCTGTGCCCTGCACAGGAGTATACACCTCCGTCTATAACATCCAGCTAGCTTGGTAGTCCAGCCAGCAGGGGGCAGCACACCACCTAGCCAATCCTGTGTATGTTATTTGGAACTCGGTGCACCGCAGAGATCTGTCTTGGTTGTGAACTTCCTAAGGGCGAAAGTACCCCTCCTCCCCGACACAGTCACATGCCTGTAATCCCCCAGCAGACCTCTGCCCCCCACCTGCAGGCCTCTCTCACACAGAGAGTTCACTGAATGCTGAGAATGCAGCTTGAAATACAAATGGGTATGCTCCCCCAGAGAGAAGCCATCCAGAAGACTTTGAGCCAGGGGACATACTTCTAAACGAGTTAGTCTGGGAAAACTAGACCACAGAGGGAAGCAGGGTTATGGAAAAAAGACCATGTTTTTGCTCTCCTGCTGTCTCGCACTTACACTATTCCACTGAGCTCTAGAGCTGACTAATTATATTGTTGCCCCATTTATTGAATATCATTAATAGCCTTGTCGTGAAACCTGAGTGCCATTCTCAAAGAAGCTCTGGCTGGAACAGCTCCCAGGCCTCAAGAAGCACTGAGCTTTCCCCCCCATTAGTCTGTGGGGCATGCTTCAACAGGGAACAAGCAGCCATTGCTGACCATAGATTCACGTGTACTCTTGCCTGCACTCCAGACCTCACCTTCTGGGTCCCTTAACAATGCTTTTGGTGGCAAGTAACAAGGACTGAAGCCATAAAGACATTTATTGTTTACCCAACAAGGTAGCCCAGCCATAGTTGGTCCTGGGGTGGTTCCTACTGCTTAGTGATGCCATCAAAAGCCAGGTTCTCTCCATCTGCCTTCTCACTTCCTAAGCATGTTGGCTTTCTGCTCTAAGGCTTGTTGCCTCTTGGTCACAAGGTGGCTGCTGTGTTCAAGTTATAGGGAAGTATAGCATCAGAAGCTTTGATCTTCAGCTTTTCCTTTTAATAAGAAAAAGTAAGCTCTCCCGAAGGTCCCCAAGAGAATCCTGCTTATTTTCCATTGGTCAGAACGGGGTCTCAGGGCCACTACTTGCTGTAAGGAAGATGGCAGGGTACTTTTAGGTGGTCAACTGTAGTGTCTGCCAAATCACCTTTTGAGAAATCCATGCACAAAATCGGAAAATCCGCACACAGTGCCTCTAGGAGCCCCTGGAGAAAGAACAGGGATAATTCCCTCTCCTCAACAGCACCTTCTCTTTTGCCAAAACTGAACACTGAAATGCACTGCCAAAGGACCTTCATCCTAAATCACTGTCACATCTTGGAAAGGGAAAGGAATGCATGCATACACGAGTGTGCTGAAGTTTAATTCAAGATGTCTGTGACGTTCCAGAATTTGGGTTCACTGAATGCTGAGGTGTGAGAGTATAACTACACGTTAGTGCGAGGATATTTTCTACGGAAGAGAATGCCATGTTCTGGCAACAGGTACAAGGGGCAGTTTGGGTTAAAGACTTAGACGTTCTTGGCTCATTCCATCTGGAGCCATTATGCCACCAGCGACACTCTTTTTCCTTCATTTGGGTGCATTTTTGTGCAAGAAACTGATGACTCAAGTTTATGTCCCTCTATGTTAATCTTACCCTTTCAGAACAATAATCGGAAGGACTTCAAGGTTAAAAATGCAGGAGCACAGTTTCATAAATTATTGAAGGGCACTGTTAATACTGAGATAATAAGTCATGAATATCTAGTCCCTCAATCCCCCATGGCAAACAGGGGAACAAAGACACCAGCTGAGGGAAGGCAAGTGACTGTGCAGAAACCTTCCTGGCTCAGAAAGTTATAAACGAGCAGACAAGTCCAAATCTAATGTGAAGCCAAAGTAAAACTAACAATTGGCATCATACATTATGGGTTGGTTGCTTGCTTGCTATAATTAAGTTGGCATCAGTGGTTAACAGCCTTGAAAATTAAACTCAACAAAAAAACTTTTGAAAAGGGGAATCAAAGGCTTCTGAATAATGAAGTTAACATCCCTGTTATAAGGAAGAAGAATGGTCTTGCGGCATCTTGTTTCATGTCTATTTTGTGGTAGCGATGGTGGTTTTAACAGACACGTTGATGTTCACCCTCGGGGGTCACTGCAGCGCCTTCCCGTTACTGTCACTTTGCGGTCCCCGCAGCACGGCTGGGACGGACGTGACATCACTATGCGTGTGCAGTGTAGAACTTGGCACTTGCCTTGGTTTTGTTTTGGGGGTTTTTTTGTTTTGTTTGTTTGTTTGGCCTTTTGAAATAGGTTGTTTAGCATTCTTGTTTGGTTTCTGTGGCCATCTGTAGCGCAAATGGAGGGGTTTCTTTGGCTTTTTAAAATATTCACGTCCATGGCACAGGGAAGCACTTAAGAGCCAGAACACAAATTGTCCAGAAAAGAACTACCTGCTGGGTTTTCTTCTTTCTTTATGCTTGATAAACGGTGCCCATCATGGCAGCAATGAGCACAAATATAGATGAGCCTCTCCTTCCTGAGATGTTCCCATTAGAATGCAGACAGTGTCAAAATTCCTCACATGGTGTTCTTTAAGAGAAAAAAATATATACTTGGGAACAGATCGAAGATCTTTTTTCTCACAGTTTCTTTCAGAGCTCAGTGCAAATGCATATAGTTCATTCCAATTACCCGTTTCCAAGCATTTTTCTTTGAGGAGTTGTTCCTTGTTCTGCATAGAATATTTATTGTGATGTAATCATAACTCTGGTGGTGTAAGTGTTGGTTATTTTTTGAGTAGGGGAAGATTAGTCTCACTCCCAGACGGGCATTCATACAAGTAGCAGTTTGCCGTAAAGGTTGACTTTAAAACTAAATTGTACATGGGGCACCTGGGTGGCTCAGTCGGTTAAATGTCTGCCTTCGGCTCAGGTCATGATTCCAGCGTCCTGGGATCGAGCCCCGCATCGGGCTCCCTGCTCAGCGGGAAGCCTGCTTCTCCCTCTCCCTCTGCCTGCCTCTCTGCGTACTTGTTCTCTCTCTCTCTCTCTCTCTGTCAAATAAATAAATAAAATCTTTAAAAAAAAAAAAAATAAATTGTACAACGTAGGGTGAAAGTAATGGACTATTAAAGGCTCTATTTAGAAATGTCCATCTTTGTACCAGTGAAGAGAGCAGATGCAAAGGAAACTTGAAAAAGATAAATGCACAACCGGTCCGTAAAGAGGAAGGAACACATGCTTTATGCCTCCATTGAATTGCTGTTGGGGCAGAGGCTAAAGTGAGAAAACTAGGAAAAGAGCTTATTTTAAAAATATACTTAGAGCCAGGAGGTCATAACAGAAGTGGAGTCCCATACTCTTTGGGATGGCTCCAATTTGCATGTGGATCTGTCTGCGTGTATTTGGAGGTAGACTGGAGCATGATGTTCTACATCCTCTTTTTGTCCCAGTACAGCTCAACTCAACCAGCAAAAACAATGTTAAATAGTTATTGTTTGTGATATTCAAAGTCCAGAGGCTACTTGGAATAGAGATTAGCTGGAAAATGCCTCCCAACTCCAGAATCATGGCTATAGAATTCAGTTCTAGGACACCGTGCAGACTGGGGCATATGGAACCTGGTGGGGTCTAGAGCATGCCCAATGGTTTATCAGCCTTTCTTCTTACCCAGGTTCTGAGAAAATTGAGAAATTAAACAAGGAACAGGGCAAAAATGTACCACAGTAACTGAGAAAGATAAGCCGAAGGGAATATCTGTGGGGTGAGTGTCAAATGGGCTTCCAAATGAGCTGGTCTATCCAGTCTGTAAAGGCTGAAGAGGGGAAGATTCTTGTCCTGATGAGCATGGCAGAACACCTATTTGCTTTAACCCATTCACTCCCAAGAAGGAAAAGAAGACAAATGGACAATGTGTGTCTGCTTTATTCTTCCCACATTTACCCATCAGGTATGTCATTCCTTTGAGGATGAGGGAATAGAGGTCGAGAGAGGCCAGGAGTTACACTGAGTTCTCTTCAACTGGAAGGAAACAGATTGGCAAAAACATTCCCCTAGTAATCTTCCTTCAAGCCCACGGCCCCCGCGCCCCCCCCCCCCGAAAAATGGTCATTTCAGGATTCTCCAAGGTCGTTGAGGCAAGAGTGAAGTAGTTTGGGGCTGCATCTGTCACATACATATTGGTCATCAGCTTGGGCAATGGCCAAGTGTGTTTTACTGAAGTGTGTGTTTGGATAGTACATAAAAAAATGATACAGGCTTGTCCCTCAATCATACTAATGTCTTCTTTTAAAACTTTTTATTTTGAAATAATTTGGGACTTACAGAAAAGCTGCAAAATGGTGCAGAATTTCCATATACCCTTCACCCAGCATTCGCTAATGTTAATAACTTGCATAACCATAGTACAGTGACCAAAACTAAGAAATGAACATTGATGCCATACTCTTAACTAAGCAATGGTTTGTATGTGGATTTCACCAGTTTTCCCGTTTTCTGTTCCAGGATCCTATCTGGAATCACACATTGCATTTCATTGTCATGCCTCCTTAGTCTCTGCTAATCTCCAACAATTCCTCATCCTTTCTTTGTCTTTTGTGATGCTGACACTTTTGAAGAGGTCAGCTTTTTGTACACTGTCGCTCCATTTGGGTTGGTCTGATGTGTTCTCATGGTCAGGTGGTGGTTACAAGAATATTCAAAAGTGACGTGCTGTCACTTTTCAGTGAATTCTATCAAGAGGTGCGTGATTCAGCATGTCTTATTGTTAGTGATGTTAACTTTGATCCCTTAACTAAGATGGTGCCCACTGGGCCTCTCCACAGTACAGTGACTGTTTTTCCCTTTGCAATTAATATATTACTTGAAGGAAATTCTTTGAAACTATACCAATATCCTGTTTCTCCTCAAACTTTGCTCAATAATTTCAGCGCCTGTTGGTTTATCTCTCCCGCACCAATCATTACTGTGGTGTTCTAATAATAATTTTTATTTCTCTCATTCCTTCTACATTAGAATCCTTCTGTAAGGTAGAGCTGTCCCTTCTCCTCCAAATATTTATTTCCTCAATTACTTAGTTGTATATAGGTGTATACAGATGGATATTTACTTAGTTCTGTGGGTTCTAGTCCAGTACTGTTCATTTTGTTGCTCAGATTGTTCTAGCTGTCCCCTGGGAGGTTGACCTCTGTGTCCTTTGAACATGCCCCATCCTTTCTTGAACACTTCCCTCTATTTGGCACCACAAGATAAGACACTCCAACTCATCTTAGATTTTCCTTCCCTCAGCCCTGTTTATCACTCCTCTGTGGTAGTTGTGTTTTTTAAATTAAAAACAAAACACCTCAAGTCAGGAAGTTAATGTTTCTTAGGCACACATCATGGGCTGGCACAGTCCTGGGTGTTTTTCAGGCATTGTCCTCTTAATCTTCGCATTTGAGTCTGTTGGATAGGTATACCTTTCTCCCTCTTCAAAAGTATAAACAGGCTTAGAGAAGTTCAGTGCGTGACCTCGGTGGTAATTCTAGTCTAGGTCTGTTGGACTCCAGGGTCAATGTTTTTTCCACTGTGTAAAGAATTATTCAGAAGCGAAATGAAAGATGGATATTATCTACTTCAGCTTGCTCCACCTCGTCTGCAAATGAGAAGATCAAGACTTCTTCAAGACCCAGAACCTAATGGAAGAAATCAGTGGTAGCCCCTGATCTTGCACCAACCACTAGTATTTCTTTACATCTAACACTGTGAGTAATTCTCAGGTGACTTTCATTGGTAAAATGACTAACAATGTGAGTTCATTATTGAAACTTTCTTTCCTTGCTTTATGATCAAATACAATTTCCCATTGGGGAAAAAAAATAAATATTTAAAAAATAAAATTAAAAAAAAAATAGTTTCCCATTGGGTTTGCTAGCAACTGTGAGTTCCCACTCATTTTGGAGCCTAAGGGATCATTTTGGATAGGTCAAGAAATAATGCATCAGAAAACAGAACAACAACAAAAACCCTGAACAGGAGTCCTTCATACTATTGAATGCCTTCTTAATAAGTAGTGTTGCCACTTTAACTTCCAAATTATCTCTTTGGCAACATAAATTCACTTGAAAATGGTGTTTTGGAAAGAAACAAAATCGTTGATTTTTTTTTTTTCCTTTCCAAGTATGATGTTTTTAAGAAGACTTAGAAGATCATTAAATTCCTGAAAGTACATCTAGAAAAGCATAATTAAGCCCAGAGGGGAAACAAGTTACTGCATCAATATTTATACTGGGCCTTAAGAGGCACTGTTGCTTCTCCAAAGCAGAAAATAAGGGGGAACAATGGAGCCCAAGTAATAACTCTGGATCTACCATGGTTAAATTAAGGACATCACACAAAACAAGACCCGCTGAAATGAACTAGGCTTCTTACACAGATGAGGGGATTTCTGGTTCTATCACAGACACTGAAGAAACAACCCAGGAACCTGGGACAGAGCAAGTCAGACAGTTGACTCCTAGAGACAGTTGCACAGATATACAACCTCAGGGGCAGAGTCTGCTCTGCTTTTTCTGCAGGGTTTTGGCTGTAAATATAACAGAACTGTAAGACACCTAAATGCTAGTTTGAATCAACCTGCCTCCTGCCATAATGGAAACAGCGTTCTTGCAGTAGCTCTAACTTCGCCCTTTCCCCCTCTTTCTTGCCTGCGAGCTGTACCTGTCTTCTGTTAGGATGTAGCTCCTGCTCACGGCTCCCCGCCTCCACCACAGGGTTTGTCTATGCTCTGAAGAATGGACTTTCTACAGAGACTGTTCAGTTAAGCAACATTTTAAAATATGGACATGAGATTCTACAAAGAGTCTAAAACTAGCAAAGACCTTTGGTAGAGTAGCCTTGGCACACCCGGGACCCAGAGAGATCCTTTCTGACATTCTTCAAAAAGCCGACGTTCCAAACTCATGGTAGCATCTCCCGTATAACTGGAGAGGAAAGACTGACCGGATGGGAAGGATAGGTTTCATTATGTAATGGTGACTGGATTTTGATAGAACAGAAGAGAGGTGAGCAAACTATGGCCGCTGGGCCAAATCTGGCCCAATACCTGTGTTATGAACTGAACTGTGCCCACCCCTCCCCCAAAATTTCTATTTTGAAACCCTGACCCTAAAGGTGACTCTAGTTGGAGGTGGGGACTTTGAGAATAATTAGGGTTAGACAGGTCTGAGGGGAAGGCTTCCAACGGGATTGGCCTCCTTATGGGAGGAGGAGAGATACCAGAACCCTCTGTACACACATGGGAAGGGCTCCATTAGGACACAGCTGCCTATAAGCCAAGAAAGTGTTCTTCCCAGAAACTAAATTTGCCAGCACCTTGATCTTAGCCTTCTAGCCTCCAAAACTGTGAGAAGATCTCTGTTGTGTAGGCCATGCAGTCTGGGCTATTTTATTGTGACAGGCTAAATGGACTAATCTGGCCTATTTCTGTAAGGGAAATGTTATAGGAACACAGCCACACCCATATGTCATGTATTGTCTTTGGCATCCTCCATGATGAAATATCAGAACCGAGTAGTTGTGATGGAGACTATTTGGCCTCAAAGACCAAACCGTTTACTATCTAGCCTGTCACAGAAGAAGTAGGCCAACTCCTCTGTAGAAACTTACCATATACACTGTCAGTTGTGAACGGAAAAAGCCACCCCAGTGGAAGAGGATAAGGCCAAAGGGAGGAAACCACCCTAATGGGCAGTGCTCAAACGAGCACTGGCCTGATCACCTCCAGGAGTCTTGGTCTTCTAAGAGGGTCATTTCACGTATGAGCTAAATGGTTGACCATGAACTTTCCCACCATCAATACTTGAGGTCTTTGGAGGGCAGGCCCACGGGGGGAGCCTGTCCTCTCACGAGGCTGTTAGGACAGATCAGTTGCAACAGGGAGGTAGAAATGGACCAGATGTGGTCAAGGAGAAGTGTGGAAAGCAGTGAAGAAGAAACTGGCTCTGCTCTCCCTTCTCCATGGCTGTGGATTGTCCGGGGCTCACAGCTTCGACTGTGCAGGGCGGAGCGGGAGTCGGGCTGTAAAGCTGAACGAAATCTTTGCTGGTAGTGAAAGCCTTCTCTCCCTGGACAAATGGTTTTGTGCATTTCGAGCCTATATGTGCCCACTCTGTGCCCAAAGTGGTGATCTGGAAGTTGAGACCACCTGTGTCAGAATCCTCTACACTGACGTGTGGGAACCACTGCCTGAGCAGTTTTCACCTACTGCAGGTCTAGAACTGTTCCCCTCTGGACAATGGGTGCACGCTAACAACAGGCCCCTTAGTGAAAAGGGCAGGAAAGAACCTTGATGGAGAGTGTGGGCCGAAAGGGTGGCACCATACCAGGGATTCAGTGCATGAAAAGTCTTTGTGCCTGTGGGCCACCCGCGAGGTCAGCCTAGAGACTTCTGGGTCAGAATGCCAGCCTGGGAGCCATGTTGTAATGCTCAGCAATGTTGCATTGCAAAGCCCAGACCTCTTCTGGGCTGACGTCCAGCCAAGTTGTTCGAGGTGCCTTTTATTCTGCCGGCTCAGTCTGTGGTGACCCAGCTGCGTTCGGGGCAGGCAGAAAGAGCTAGACTCATGCAAAGAGAAAACACCATCTTTCTTCTTTCCCCTGTGTAATCAGTAATTCAACCCTGTAAAGCAAGCCCGATGCCTGATGGAGTGCTTGCTGCGAAGAAGACGACAGGGGCCATCCAGCATCCACACCAACTTCTAACACTTCTTTCTTTCTCCCTCCTGCCCCAGCTGCTGGCCTGCCTTTGGTTTTTCTTCATCTGAATGCAAACTGAGCATGTTGGCTAAAATGGGACCCATATACAGTCCAAGAGGAATGGAGACAGAATGGGAAAAGCTGTGGGGGGGGAGGGGGAGGAGCCAGTCATTTTAAATGTGGGAGCAGACCACTAATGACTGAAGTCACTGTCCCCTCTGAGTGCTGTACCATGGCATGCGTAAATTCAGTAAGTGGCTACTTCTGTGAATTAAGGGTGTGTGAATTAGAAAATGCCCCATGGACAGATACTAACAGTAAAAATAATAGCAACAGCAAACACTTGGATAGCAGCTACTTTGTGCCAGGCGCTTTTTCCAAGTGCCCTAACTTGGAAGGACCGTTTCTAGAGTCTGTTAAACAGGGGAGACACATGATGATACTGAAATGTTTTCATATCATCTATTTGGATGCATTTCGGTCCCACTCTACATTTAATTCCAGGTGCAGGACACAGATGATCAAATTCCTTTTTCCTTGTTTTCACGTTTTATGTCTTCAGCATGACTCTTGGAAGCGTAATTCCCTTCAAAATCTAATTTCACTAGTCCCAGGGAGTAGGTACAATTCTACAGTGGACTGAATTCCCCTGGAAGTAACCTCAGTATTTTACCTGCCTTTCTTTCCTCTCTGCATGCCTATCATTCACATCCTAAATAAGGCGGATTAATATGAATGAGTTCCTCGGGAAGAACAATTTATGGTATTTTTAAAGCCAACATAGCCACCCATCTAAATCCAAGAGTCCCCCAAGAGGCCATCCCTCCTCTAAAGACTTAAAGCGGATTAAAGTGTTAAATGCTGGGTGTCGCGATTAATTTGGTGATAGTGGGTGGTGTGTTCCACAAGAACACTTGTCGTCCGCAGCAGAGAGCTGTGAGAAGTGACTCAGCATCAGCAGCACAGGTCTCCATGGCCCTGCAGGGCGGAAGGGCTGGGAGCTGGCCCACGCTGGGATTAGCCCAGCCTCGTGTGATGGACAACACTTCATCTCCCCGCCGAGCCTGCCAGCCCTGGGTCTGAATCGCCATTACCAAGGCATTGCCTTTCACAGCCCTGCCTGTTGGAACCAAGGCCTGCAGCTTTACGTAACCTCTGTTACCCAGGCCCCAGCAGCCTAGGAATAAACTTTTGGTGGCTACTAGTCAGAAGCGCACCCACTCTCACGGGACCTCCGGGCCCCCCTTTAAATGATCCTTTCTCCTTCTGTGTTCTCCCTTCCCACTTTTCATTCCCTTATTCACTCATTCAGTATTTCTTGAGCCTTTCTGTGTCAGGCATTGCTCTAATTGCTGGGGCTGGAGTCTATTAATAAAGCTATAGTGGTAAAAATATGTTGGGTATTGGAGGTGATTAAAGGAGAAGTCAAGTAGGGAAGGGGCGTCCGACAGCTATTTGGGGAAGTCTCCAGAAGGTGTCTCGCCGCTGCCTAGACACTGCCTTCTCTGGCACTGGGTGGCTGCGGAGGGCTGTAGGGCAGCCACAAAGGTGGAGGGAAGCCACACTCGGCCGTGGCCCCGTTGGCCGCACCTGCCTGAGGTTCCGGGGAAGCCCCAAGGCCCAGGAGGGCTGTCTGGTGGCTGCAGTGGTGTGGACCCTCGTCTGTCCCCCTGGTGCCACGTGCTCTCTTCCCACTGTACAACATTCAAATATCATAAATAAATCACGAGTGCTTCCTGACTGAGGCCCTTCCTAAAGGGACAACCACTGCTCAGTGGAGGCCCTCTGGACCTCTCTTTCCCATACATAAACTCACACACTCCGCTTTGTACACACACACCTACAGACACACCGCAAGAGCACATACTATATTGCTTTGTGGCTTTTTTCTTACATAAAGGGTCTGTGTATAAAATTTGGAAATTCATTTTTCTACTTACTGAGAACCACATCAGTATATGGAGTGATTCAATCAGTATATTGAGCCAGATGAGTAGAGAGCTCTGCATGTGCCTTTCTTTCCTTTTTTTTTTTTTAAAGATTTTATTTGTCACAGAGGGAGAGCGGCAGGCAGAGGGAGAAGCAGGCTCCCCACTAAGCACGGAGCCCATGGGACTCGATCCCAGGACCCTGGGACCATGACCTGAGCCGAAGGCAGATGCTTAACCACCTGAGCCACCCAGGTGTCCTGTGCACATGCCTTTCAACTGCTGTTTAACATCCCATAGTATAAATGCCTCCTTTTCCTGTTAAGGGTGAGAAAGTGTGTTTTGTTTAGAAGGCTGGATGCTGAGAAGTGGAACTGTTGGGATTTGTACATTTCAAATTAGTATAGATCCTTCCACATGGTCGTTCTGCCAATTTCTACTCCGCCAGCAGCCACGGGAAGGCATGTTCCAATTTGCTTGCAGCCTCTCCTCTCTTGGGCCCAGATCCAAGCTCCTGGAGACTGGGTTCAAGGGAAAATGGAAAGAAGGATAGACATGAGTACCCCTGCCCATTGACCCTGAGATTTGGGTTTGGAGCCAGGTCTCCATGATGCTCTTCTTGAGGGTGTGTTTATTCTCAGGAGCCCTCTGGTGGACGCAGCCAGGAAGGGCTTTGAGCCAGACTCCGAAAGAGAAGGCATCTAATAAAATGAGTCTTTGGGGACGTTGTTTATTTTAGAAGGTTAAAAAAAAAAAAAAAAGTGCTTCGTTTGCAATGTTCTGATTTCAAATGATAAAAACCAGCTCTACAGGGTGTTTTTTCACCCCTATCCTGTGGCCACCCGGTACCCCTCCCCAGAGACAACCAATATCGGTAAATGTGCTGCCAAAGCAAGCACCAGAGACCACCAGTATTGTCTCTTTCTTGTGTCTTCTTCCAGAAATCTGAGTATGTATGCAAAATGTATGTATGTGTGTTTAATTTTTGCTATTTTTGCCCCCTGGTAAGCAATGTCACACGGTGCTTAACAGCAGAGATCTAAAGCCAGGCTTTCTGAGTTCTGATCCCAGCTCTACCTTCTAATGCCCTGCATGGCCCCCAAGCAAATTATTTAACCTCTCCTACCTCAGTTTCCCCATCTGCAAAATGAGGGTTATTGCTAGGGTTATAATAAAGAGTAAATGACTTAGTATCTGTAGAACTCGTAAAACTCTATCTGGAACATAGTAAGAACCATGGACTCATTTGTTAAATAGTTTAAAAAAAAAAAAAAAAGGAACTGTCTGCTTATACTATGTTTCCTTTCTTGATAGTTGTATATATTGTGAAATGATCATCACAATGCCTAGTTAACATCCATCATCATACTGTTACAAACAATGTTTTCCTTGTGATGAAGAATTTTAAGATCTACTCCCTTAGCAACTTTCAAATATGCAATATAGTATTATAGTCCCCATGCTGTACATTTCAGCCCCAGGACTTAATTAGTTTACAACTGGAAGTTTGTAGCTTTTGACTCTCTTCACTCGTTCCACCCACCCCCACACCCCACCTCTGGCAACCACCAGTCTGTTCCCTGTATCTATGAGCTTGGTTTGGTGCTGTTTTAAAATTCCACATATAAGTAAGATCATATGGTATTTGTCTTTTTCTGACTGACTTCATTTAGCATAATTGCCTCAAGTTCTGTGTTGTTACAAATGGCAAGGTTTCATTCTTTTTATGGCGGAATAGTCTTCTAGTGTGTGTGTACCACATCTTCCTTATTCAATTATCAGTAGACACTTAGGTTGTTTTCCTGTCTTGTCTGTTGTAAATAGTGCTGCAGTAAACATGGAGATGCATATATCCTTTCAAATTAATGCTTTCATTCTCTTTGGATAAATAACCAGAAGTGGAATTGCTGGGTTATATGGTAGTTCTATTTTTAATTTTTTGAGGAGCCTCCATACTGTTTTCCATAGGGGCTGCACCAGTTTGCATTCCCACTGATAGTGCACAAGGGTTCCCTTTTCTCCATATCCTCACCAACAATTGTTATCTCTTGTCTTTCTAGTAATAACCATCCTGACAGGTAAGAGGGGATACCTCATTATGGTTTTGATTTGCATTTCCCTGATGATCAGTGATGTTGAACATCTTTTCATGTACCTGTTGGCCATCTGCATATCTTCTGTGGAAGACTATTCAGGTCATCTGCCCTTTTTTAATAGAACTGTTTTTGTTTTGGTTTTTTGCCTTTGAGTTATAGGAGTTCTTTATATGTTTTGGATATTAATCTCTTATCAGATATTTGATTTGCAAATATTTTCTCCCATTCTTTAGGTTGCCTTTTCATTTTGTTGATGGTTTCCCTTGCTGTCCAGAAGTTTCTAGCTTGATGTAGTCCCACTTGTCTGTTTTTGCATTTGCTATGTTTGCTTTGGGAGTCAGATCTAAAAAAATCATTAACAAGATTGATGTCAAGGAGCTTATTACTGCCTATGTTTTCTTCTAGGAATTTTGTCGTTTGTTACATTCAAGTCTTTAATATATTTGAGTTAATATCTCTGGATGATGTAAAATAGTGGTCCAGTTTTATTCTTTTGCATGTAGCTATCCAGTTTTCCCAACACCATTTACTGAAGAGACTGTCCTTACCCCATGGTAATTTTTGGTTCCTTTGTCAGAAATGAATTGACCATATACACATGGGTTTATTTTTGGGCTTTCTACTCTTTTCTGTTGATCTGTGTGTCTGTTTTTATGTATAATTGACAGTTTTGATTCCTATACCTTTGTAATATAATTTGAATTTGGATGTCTTTTGCTTCCAGCTTTGTTCTTTCTCAAGATTCTTTTGGTTTTTTCAGACTCTTGTGATTTCATACAGATTTTTGGTTGGTTGTTCTATTGCTGTGATCAATGCCACAAGAATTTTGATAGGGATTACACTGAATCTGTAGATTGCTTTAGGTAATATGGACATCAACTATATTTTCCTAATCTATGAGCATGAAATATCTGTCTATTCATTTGTTTCTTCACTTTCTTTCAATGTCTTAAGTTTTCAGTGCACAGGTCTTCTACCTTTTTTGTTAAATTTATTCCTAGCTATTTTATTCTTTCTGATGCATTTGTAAATGGGATTGATTTCTTAATTTCTCTTTCTTCTAGTTTGTTATTAGTGTATAGAAGTGCAACAGATTTTTGTATATTGAGTTTGTATCCTGCAGCTTTTCTGAATTCATTTATTAGTGCTAACAGATTTTTGGTACAGTCTTTAGGGTTTGCTATATATAATACCATGTCATCTGCAAATAGTGACAGGTTTGTTTGTTTGTTTTTTTCCAATTTAGTGGCCTCTTATTTATTTTTCTTGCCTAATTACTCTGGCTTGGGTTTTCAATACTGTGTTAAACTTGATCTTAGCCAAAAGGCCAAGAAGCAGTTCAGTACGGTGTTAAATAAAAATGGTGAGAGTGGGCATCTTTGTCTTTCCCTGATCTTAGAGGAAAAGCTTCCATCTTTCCACCACTGAGTATGATGTGAAATGTGAGATTGTCATATATGGCTTTTGTTATGTTGAGGTATGTTGCCTCTATACCCACTTTGTTGAGAGTTTTTATCATAAATGGATATTGAATTTTGTCAAAAGATTTTTCTGCATCTATTAAGATGATCATATGATTTTTATCCTTCATTTTGTTCCCGTGGTGTATCACATTGACTGATGTGTGAATGTTAAACCATTTTGCATCCCTGGAGTAAATCCCACTTGATCATGGTTTATGATCCTTTTAATGTATTGAATTTGGTTTGCTAATATTTTGTTGAGGATTACTTTTTTATTATTGAGATATAATTGACATTAACACTGTATGAGTCTCAGGTGTACAACGTGATTTGATATTTGTATATATTGCAAAATGATCACCACAGTAAGTCTAGTTGATATCCATCACCACACATAGTTACAATTTTTTCTTGTGATGAGAACTTTTAATATTTACTCTTTTATCATGTTTTATTGTTTCATTTTTTTAACAAAATACCTTGAAGCTTATTCCTCCTCCTTTTACAGCTGCATAGCATTCCATCGTGTGGAAGAGCCACTGGTGTTTACCAGTCCCCTGGTGATGGATAGTGTGATTGTCCATTTTTTGCTGCTGCAAACCACTCTGAGATTAATAACCTTGTATATGGTCATTTTGCATGTGTGTTTATATGTATGTAATTTAAAATCATAAAAGTGGAATTGCTGGGTCAAATTTCATAGTAGTGATAGATACTGCAATATCGCCTTCATGGAGTTTATACCTATTTACTCTCTTAACTGACAATGTGGGAAAGGGAAACTGTTTCCCAAGACTAACAAATACAGTGCTGAATAACTTTCGATCCTTGCCCAAGTGATAAATAACAATGGTATCTCAATGCAGCTTTAATTTGTATTTCTTTTTATTGAATGAGAATGAATCTCTGTTACTTCAAAATTCATTTTATTCCCTTTTCTGTAAACTGTTGATTTGCTTTTCACATTGTTCTAATTGGTTGTTATTTATTCCCTACTGATTTCTAGGACCATTTTACATATTAAGGAAATCTGCTCTTTCTGATTTGAGTTATAATTATTTCCCCAATATTTCACTTGTCTTTTTACTTAGTGATTTTATTAGACAGATTTTTTTTTCCAAAGCAAGAGTTTTATTTTCCCTGTTCTGTATTGATAGCACTCTTTTGAATACAAGCATTCTGTTTATAGACAGAAATAAAAATAATAATGACAAAGAAAAAACTTACACAGCTGTATATTTTAAGAGACAAAAGTAGTGTCTTATGGACTTTCCTAGAACGTAAAATATGATCACTTTGAATGATGCTTTTTGTAAAATGGTGTAATGTTAAATGTCCTATAAGAATAAATTTTCCTGTAGTTTACCTCTGCTGCTCTCAGTTTATCTTCCCATACGTTTGTTATACATTTATTGATGATGGAAACCTGTTATCTTTGCTCTCATGGATTTCAGACTGTTTTACTTCAGGGGCTTTCCTCACCTATGCTATTTTCTTTTTTAAATTTTTTTAATTTGCTTTTTATTTTTTTGTATTTTTAATTTGTTTAAGTTTTTATTTAAATTCCAGTTAGTTAACATACCATGTAATATTAGTTTCAGGTGTACAATATAGTGATTTAACTCTTTCATACAACACCCAGTGCTCATCACAAGTGTACCCCTTACCCACCTGCCTCCCCTCTGGTAACCACCAGTTTGTTCTCTGTAGTTAAAAGTCTGTTTCTTGGTTTGCCTTCCTCTCTTTCTTCCCCTTTGCTTATTTGTTTTGTTTCTTAAATTCCACATGTGTGAAATCATATGGTATTTGTCTTTATCTGACTGACTTATTTCGCTTAGCATAATATTCTCTAGCTCCATCCACATGGTTGTAATTGGCAAGATTTCATTCTTTTTTTATGGCTGAGTAATATTCTATTGTGTATATGTGTGTATGTGTGTGTGTGTGTGTGTGTGTGTGTGTACATACACACCACATCTTTTTTTATTCATTCATCAGTCAATGGACACTTGGGTGTTTCCATAATTTAGCTACTGTTGATAATGCTGCTGTAAACATCAGGGTTCATGTATCCTTTTGAATCAGTGTTTTTGTATCCTTTGTGTAAATACCTAGTGGTACAGTTGCTGGATCATAGGTAGTTCTCTTTTTAACTTTTTGAGGAACCTCCATACTGTTTTCCAGAGTGGCTGCACCAGTTTGCATTCCCACCAACAGTGTAAGAGGGTTCCCCTTTCTCTACATTCTTGCCAGCACCAGTTTCTTGTATTGTTAGTTTTAGCCATTTTGACAGATGGGAAGTGATATCTCATTGTAATTTTGATTTGTATTTCCTTGATGATCAGTGATGTTGAGCATCTTTTCATGTGTCTATTGGCCATCTGGATGTCTTCTTTGGAAAAATGCCTATTCATAGCTCCTGCCCACTTTCTCATTGGATTATTTGTTTTTTGGGTGTTGAGTTTTATAAGTTCTTTTAAATACTAACCCTCTATCAGATATGTCATTTGCAGATATCTTCTCCCATTCTGTAGGTTGTCAGTTTGGTTGATTATTTCTTTCACTGTGCAAAAGCTTTTTTTTTAAGATTTTATTTATTTGAGAGAAAGAGAGAGAAAATGAGTGGGGGGAGGGACAAGCAGACTCCCTGCTGAGTGGGGAGCCCCACACAGGGCTCGATCCTAGGACCCCGTGTTCATGACCTGAGCTGAAGTCAGATGCTTAACCAACTGAGCCACCCACACACCCCACTGTGCAAAAGCTTTTGATTTTGATGAAATCCTAATAGTTTATTTTTGCTTTTGTTTCCCTTGGCTCTAGAGACATATATAGAAAGAAGTTGTTATGGTAAATGTCAAAGAGGTTACTGCCTGTGTTTTCCCCTAGGATTTTTATGGTCTCAGGACTCACATTTACGTCTTTTATTCATTTTTAATTCATTTTTGTGTACGGTGTAAGAAAGTGGTCCATTTCCTCTCTTTTGCATGTGGCTGTCCAATTTTCCCAACACCATTTGTTGAAGAGACTGTCTTTTTCCCATTGGATGTTCCTTCCTGCTTTATCAAAGATTAATTGATCATATAGTTGTGTGTTCATTTCTGGGTTTTCTCTTCTGTTCCATTGATCTTTATGTCTATTTTTGTGCCAGTACCATATTGTTTTGATCACTACAGCTTTGTAATATAACTTGAAGTCTGGAAATGTGATGCCTCCAGCTTTTCTTTTCTTTTTCAAGGTTGCTTTGGCTATCTGGGGTTTTTTTGTGGTTCCATTGTGTTCTAACTCTGAATTTTTAAAAAATTTTTGTATAGTCTAATTTATTAGTCTTCTCTTTAATGGCTTCTGAGTGTGCATGATAGAATAGCCTTCACTATTCTTAAATGATAAGTCTTCCAGGTCCCACAGTGTTTTTTAGTACTTTTATGATTTTTTCAACATTTAAATCTTAGATCCACTTGGAATTTACCCAGATAAGCTGTGAGTGATGGAACTGGTAAATAGTTCTAAGCTGTGATCTGGCCCTCCACACTTAGCAACCTACCTATTTCCTTTCAGCCTGAGTCTTATTCTATGTGTGGCCCACCTCTTTCTTCTTCAGAATTTCTCCTGTGGTTTTCTTAACCAGTTCTCCTGTCACATGCCACCCTGACTTCCTCATGTCTAAACTCAGGGGCATTTTCTTAAAACCCTATAGCTATCTGTGTGGTGTTCAGTCACGTACTCCTGTAGGGAAATTCTCAGCATTCCCTATGACCACTTCCTGTTTGTCCCTGGCCCTCCTCCCCATTCCCATCCTCCCTGTTGTAGAGCCTAGAATGGAACTGGAAGCCTCTTTTTTCTGTGAGTCTCTGAGGTTTCACTTCTTTGCAGATTTTAAACCATCAGGTTTCTGTCCCAGCCTCAACCCTCAGCCCTATTGCCTAACTCTCAAAGGCAGTTTTACTGGACATTTCTACCACTTTGATTTCAAATAAGTAAAATGCCTTTCTGTTTTCTCAAAGTCCTTTTTAATCTTGACTTTGCCCATCCCCACTAGTATAACACCTACGTTATTCCTCTACCTCCACCAACAGTTGAATATTAGAGCATTTTTTCTTTGTTCTTTTTGAATGTCTCCAAAGCCAGGGCCATAACACCCTGACGCCAGCTGGTTGCCCATCACTTACTTTTCATTTGGTGTCCTTTCATTTGGTTAGAAATCTTTTTAATCACCTCTAATCGCATCCACAGTATCTGTAGCTCTAGTCTCCAGGACTTAGACTCCCCCTTGGGAGGCTCACAGTGGTCTATGAGCAGGACAGCTGCCCTGAACCTCATGGCTCATGTGGGGATCATTCTGGCACTCTCACTACTCCTGTACATCCTCATGGTGCCCTGGCCTGGAGTAGCCAGCCAATCAATTGACACATCTCTCTAGCATCAGACCCGTTCTCTACCCACCCCCCACCCTTAGTACAATGAATACTCTTTTTTTAGGGGTTGAGTTTACAACTTTTCCCTTCATAGAGTCTTTTTTGTGATGTCTATTCATGAGCCACTTTCTTAAGGGCTTGCACCTGACGGCAGATCTGCACAAACCTTCTCCTTACATACACATACACTTCCCTTACAAAGATAAATTGTTTCTGACTAAAGATGTGAGGGTATCAGCAAAAGTGCAGATTGTGGTTCTGTTGGCATATCTCTTTGTAACTTCAGGCATTATTTTTTTTCAGGGTTTTTGAAAATTTAAGTTGCTTTTTAAATTTTATATTTTATTAAGGTATAATTTACATATAACTTTAGTTTCAGGTGGACAACATAAAGATTCGGTATTTGTCTATTATGAAATGATCACCACAGTAGTAAGTCTAGTTAACATGTGTCACCATAATAGTTATGGAATTTTTCTTCTTGTGATGAGAACTTTGAAGATGCAGTCTCTCAGCAACTATCAAATAGACAAATACAGTATTATTAACTAGTTGTGATGCTGTACATTATATCCCCTTGACTTATTTATTTTGTAACTGGAAGTTTATACCTTTTGACTCCCTTCACCCATTTTATCCACCTACCACATCCCATCCCTGGCAACCATTAATCTGTTCCCTATATCTCTGACTTTGGTTTTCTTTTGTTTTTGTTTTTAGATTCCACATATAAGTAAGAACATATGGTATTTATCTTTCTCTGTCTGACTTCTTTCACTTAGCATAATGCCCTGAAGGTCCATCCATGTTGTCACAAATGGCAAGACTTTGTTCTTTTTTTATGGCTGAATAATATTCTATTGTATACATGTCACATTTTCTTTATCCACTCATTTGACTGATGGACATTTAGGGTGTTTCCATATCTTAATTATTGTAGATAACCCTGTAATTAACATAGGGACACATATATCTATTCAAAATAGTGTTTTTGTTTTCTTCAGAAAAATACCTAAAAGTAGAATTGCTGAATCATATGGTACTTCTGTTTTTAATTTTTTGAGGAAAGTCCATACTACTTTCTGTAATGGCTGCACCTGTTTACACTCCCACCAACAATGCACAAGGGTCCTCTTTCCCCAAGTTTTCACAGACACTTGTTATTTCTCATTAGTAGTAACAAACCTAACAGGTATGAGGTGATATTTTATTATGGTTTGATTTGCATTTTCCTAATGATCAGTGATTTTTTGTTTAAAGATTTTATTTTTTATTTGGGAGAGAGATGGAGAGATTACAAGCAGGGGGGAGTGGCAGAGGCAGAGGGACAAGCAGACTCCCCTCTGAGCAGGGAGCCTCTCATGGGGCTCCATCCCAGGACCCAAGATCATGACCTGAGCCGAAGTCAGATGCTCAACCAACTGAGCCACCCAGGCGCCCTGATGATCAGTGATTTTGAACATCTTTTCATGGCCATCATAAGTCTTTGGAAAAATGTCCATTCTGATCCTTTGTGTATTTTTTAGTTGGAACATTTGTTTTTTGCTATTGAGTTGAGTTCTTTATATATTTTGGATAGTAATCCCTTATCAGATAGATGATTTACAAAAATTTTTCCCCATTCAGTAGGTTGCCTTTTCTTTTTCCTGATAGTTTCCTTTGTTGTGCAGAAGCTTTTCAATTTGATGTACTTACACTTATTCATTTGTTCTATTGTAGCCTTTGCTTTTAGTGACAAATGCAAAAAATCACAAAGACCAGTGTCAAGTTGCTTATCTCTCATGTTTTCTTCTAGGGGTTTTATGATTTCAGATCTTACATTCAAGTCTTTAATCCATTTTGAGTTATTGTTTGTCTTTGGTGTTAGATACTGATCCAGTTTTCTCAACACCCATACTGAAGAGACTGTTCTTTCCCCATTGTATATTTTTGGCTCTTTTTTGGCCTGTAATTGTTCATAGTAGTCTCTTAGGATCCTTTGTGTTTCTCTGGTATCAGTTATAATGTCTCGTCTTCCATTTCTTATTTATTTGAAGCCTCTCATTTTTCTTCGTCCTTCTAGCTACAAGTTTGCCAATTTTATCTTTTCAAAGAACCAATTCCTAGTTTGGTTATTCTTTTCTATTGTTTTTCTGCTCTCTATTTCACTTATTTCTGCTTTCATCTTTATTATTTCCTTCCTTCTGCTAACTTTGAACTCTGTTCTTTTTTTAGTTTCTTGAGGTGTAAAGTTAGGTTATTTGAGACTTTTCTTATTTCTTGAGGTAGGCATTTATCACTATGAACTTCCTTCTTAGAATTACTTTAGCTGCATTCCGTAAGTTTTGTTATGATGTGTTTCATTTGTCTTAAGGTATTTTTTAATTTGTCTTGATTTCTTTGTTGACCCATTGGTGGTTTAGTAGCTTGTTGTTTAGTCTCCACATATTTGTGAATGTTCCAGTTTTCTTCTTCTAAATGATCTCTAATTTCATACCACTGTGGTCTGAAAAGATGCTTGATATATTTTCACTCTTCTCAAATTTGTTAAGACTTGTTTCGTGTCTAAACATATGATCTATCCTGAAGAATGTTCCATGTGCCCTAGAGAAGAATGTATATTCTGTTGCTTTCCCCTCCTCACATTATTACAATATTTCTGATGATATTCTCTGTGCTGTACTTTTTCATTTCTTTGACTTATTTTATAACTGGAAGTCTGTAACTCTTAACTCTCTTCATCTGTTTTGCCTATCTCCCACCCACTGCTCCTCTAGCAGCCACAAGTTTGTTCTCTGTATTTAAGTGTGTGTTTGGTTTCATTTTGTTTTTGTTTTTTAGAGGGAGAGAGAGCAAGTGTGCGAGTGGGGGGTGGAGAGGGGGAGGGACGATCTTAAGCAGGCTCCATGCCCAACATAGAGCCCAATTCAGGGCTTGATCTCATGACCCTGAGATCATGACCTGAACTGAAACCGAGAGTCAGACACTTAACCGACTGAGCCACCCAGGCGCCCCTGTTTTGTTTTTTAGATTTCACAATATAAGTGAGATCATTTAGTATATTTCATTTAGCATAATACTCTCTAGGTCCATCCATGTTGTCAAAATGACAAGATTTCATTCTTTTTAATCGCTGAGTAATATTCCATTGTACATAGCACATATGGACACTTGGGTTCCTTCCATACCTTAGCTATTGTAAACAATGCTGCAATAAACATAAGGTTGCATATATCTTTTTAACTTAGTGTTTTGTTTTATTTGGGTAAATATCCAGTAGTAGAATTACTGGATCATATGGTATTTCTATTTTTAATTTTTTGAGGAAACTCCATACCATTTTCCACAATAGCTATACCAGTTTACATTCCTACTGACAGTACATGAAGGTTCCTTAATATCCCTGCCAAAATTTATTATTTCTTGTGTTTTTGATACTAGCCACTCTGACTGGTGTGAGGTCATATCTCACTATGATTTTGATTCGCATTTCCCTGATGATGAGTGATGTTGAGTGTCTTTTCATATGTCTGTTGGCTATCTGTATGTCTTCTTTGAAACCATGTCTATTCAGGTCCTCTGCCCATTTTTCAATTGATTATTATTTTTTTGGTGTTAAGTTGTATAAGTTCTTTATATATTTTGAATACTAACCTCTTATCAGATATATCATTTGCAAATATCTTTTCCTATTCAGTGGGCTGCCTGTTGTTTTATTGATGTTTTTCTTTGCTGTGCAAAAGCTTTTTGAGTTTTGGTATAGTTCCAATAGTTTATTTTTGCTTTTGTTTTTCTTGCCTGAGGAGATATAACCATATGTATGTTGCTAAGACTAATGTCCAAGAGACTACTGCCTATATTTTCTTTGAGGAGTTTTATGGTTTCAGGTCTCATATTTAGGTCTTTAATCCATTTTGAGTTTATTTTTGTGTATGGTATAAGGAAGTGGTACAGTTTTATTCTTTTCCACTTGTCCGGTTTTCCCAACACCATTTATTGAAAAGACCGTCATTTCCTCACTGAATGTTCTTTCCCCCTTTGTCATGGATTAATTGACCATATAAGGGTGGGTTTATTTTTGGGCTCACTATCCTTTTTGTTATTGTTGTTGTTGTTTTGACAGAGAGAAAGACAGCAAGAGAGGGAGCACAAGCAGGGGGAGTGGGAGAGGGAGAAGCAGGCTTCCTGCTGAGCAGGGAGCCCAATGCGAGGCTCAATCCCAGGACCCTGGGATCATGACCTGAGCCAAAGGCAGATGCTTAACGACTGAGCCGCCCAGGCACCCATCACTATCCTATTCTTTTCATCTATGCATCTATTTTTGTGCCAGTACCATACCATTTTGATTACTGTAGCTTTGTAGTATAACTTAAAATCTGGAATTGTGATACCTCCAGTTTTCTTCTTCTTTCTGAAGATTGTTTTTGCTGTTCAAGGGCTTTTGTGGTTCCATACAAATGTTAGGATTATTTGTTCTAATTCTATGAAAAAATGCTATTGGTATTTTGATGGGGACAGCATTGAATCTGTAGATTGCTTTGGGTTGAATGGACATTTTAACAATATTCTTCCAATCCATGATCATGGAGTATCTTTCAATTTGTTTGTATCATCAGTTTCTTTCATCAATGCCTTAGAGTTTTCAGAGTATAGGCCTTTCACCTCCTTCATTAAATTTATTCCTAGGAATTTTATATTTTTGTTCAGTTGTAAATGGGATTTTCTTAGTTTCTCTCTCTGTTACTTTGTTTTTAGTGTGCAGAAATGCAACATATTTCTGTATATTAAATTTGAACCCTGAAACTTTATGGAATTCATTTATTCTGATAGCTCTGTGGTGGAACCTTAAGGCTTTCTATATGAGGTGTCATGTATTCTGCAAATAGGTACAGTTTTACTTCTTATCAATTCAGATGCCTTTTCTTTCTTGATTGCTGCCACAATTAAACATGATTAAACATGTTTAAACATGTTTAATGTTTAATCCTATGTGAGAGTGGACATCCTTGTTATGTTCCTGATCTTAGAAGAAAAGCTTTTTTTCATGATGGAGGATGATGTTAGGTGTGGGTTTTTCATATATGGCTTTTATTATGTTGAGGTATGTTCTCTCTATACTCACTTTGTTGAGAGTTTTTTTTAATCATAAACATTGTTGTATTTTGTCAACTGCTTTTTCTGATATCTATTGAGATAGTCATATGGTTTTTATCCTTCCTCTTGTTAATGTGATGTATCATATTGATTTGTGAATACTGAACCAACCTTGCATTTTGGGAATAAATCCCATTTGATTGTGGTGAAGCACTTAACCTATTGTTGAGTTTGCCTTATTAATGTTTGTTTATCTATGTTCATCAGGGATATTGGCCTTGTAGTTGTTTTTGTTGTTGTTGTTTTGTTTTTTGGTAGTTTTTGTCTGGTTTTGGTCTCATGGGTAATGTTGGCTTCCAAGAATGAATTTGTAAGGTTTTTTTTTTTTTGTTTTTCCCCTCTTCTATTTTTTTGAATAGTTTAAGAAGAATAGATATTAATTCTTTTTTAAATGTTTGGTAGAATTTACCTGTGAAGCCATCTGGTCCTGAACTTTTATTTATTTGGAGTTTTTTGATTACTGATTCAATTTTGTTACTAGTATCTTGTCTGTTCAAATTTTCTATTTCTTCCTGATTCAGTTTTGGAAGATTGTATGTTTCTAGGAATTTAGTTGTTTAATTTGTTGCATATAATTTTTTATAGTATTTTCTTACAATTCTTTGTATTTCTCTGACGGCGTTTGTTCTTCATTCCTGATTTTGAGTGCTCTTTTTCTCTTGATGAATCTGACCAAATGTTTATCAATTTGGTTTATCTATTCAGAGAATCAGCTCTTGGTTTTATTGATCTTTTCTACATTTTTTTTCTCTATTCCATTTATTTCTGCCCTGGTCTTTAGTACTTCCTTTCTTCTAACTGGGCTTTGTTTTTCTCTTTCTAGTTCCTTTAGGTATAAGGTTAGATTAAGATTTTTCTTGTTTCTTGAGATATCCCTATATGAATGTAAACTTCCCTCTTAGAACTGCTTTTGTTGTGTCTCAAAAATTTTAGACCATTGTGTTATTTTCATTTATCTCCATGTATTTTTTTATTTCCTCTTTGATTTGTTAATCCATTGGTTATTTAGTAGCATCTTATTTAGCCTCCATGTGGTTTTGTGTTTTTTTTTTCTCATTTTTTTTTCCCCTGGTAGTTGATTTCTAGTTCCGTACCGTTGTGGTTGGAAAAGATACTTGATATTATTTCAGTGTTCTTAAATATGTTGAGACCTGCTTTGTGGCCTAATATGTGATCTGTCTTGGAGAATGTTCTATGTGCACTTGAAAAGAATGTGTATTCTGCTGTTTGTGGATGGAGTGTTCCATATATATCAGTTAGGTCCATCTGGCTTAATGTGTCACTGAAAGCTACCATTTCCTTGTTGATTTTCTCTCTAGAAGATCCATTGATTTGAGTGGGATGTTAAAATCCCCTAGTCTTACAGCATTACTGTCAATTTCTCCCTTTATGTCTATTAATATTTGCTTTATGTATTTAGGTGCTCCTATGATGGATGTATATTTACAATTGTTATATCTTCTTGTTCAGTTAAGTTTTTATCTTTATATAATGCCCTTCTTTTTCTCGTACTCTACTCTTTGTTTTAAAATCTATTTTGTTTGATATAAATATTGCTACTCTGGCTCCGCCTCCCCAACTTCCATTTGCATGGAGTATCTTTTTCCATCCCTTCACTTTCCATCTGTATGTGTCTTTAGGTCTCAAGTTAGTCTCCTGTAGGCAGTATATAGATGGGTCTTAGTTTTTTTATCCAGTCACCCTTCTTTTGATGATAGCATTTAATCCATTTACATTTAAAGTAATTATTGATATTTTAATTGTTTTCCAATTGTTTTTTGTAGTTCGTCTCTGTTTCTTCTCTACTCTCTTGTTCAATAGTTTTCTTTAGTGTTATGCTTGGCTTTATTTTTGTGTGTGTATCTTTTAATAAAGGTTTTTGATTTGTGGTTACCATTGGGTTCATATGTTACATCCTACATGCACAGCAGTCTATATTAAGTTGACGTTCGCCTAAGTTCAAACACATTGTAAAGGCCTTACATTTTTACTCCGCTTTGACATTTTACATATATGATGTTATATTTTACATATTTTTATCTTGTATATCCTTTGACTAATTTTTGTAGATATAATTGATTTTACTACTTTTGTGTTTTAATCTCTATGCTGACTTTGTGATTAATCTAGTACCTTTACTATATGTTTGCTTTTACTTGTGTATTTTTTTTCCTTTCATAATTTTCTTCTATTTATGTTTTGTATACACTTAAAGGATTCCCTTTAACATTTCTTGCTAGGCCAGTTTAGTGGTGATGAACACTTAACTTTTGTTTGGGAAACTCTATTTGTCCTTCTACTCTGAAGGATAGCTTTGCTGGATAGAGTATTCTTGGTTCTAAGTTTGTTTTTTTGGTTTCCTCCTTTCAGCACTTTGAATACATCATGAAACTCCCTTGTGTTGAGCAATGTTTCTGCTGAAAAATCAGTTGATAGCCTTGTTAGGGTTTCCCTTGCATATAACTTTTTTCTCTTGCTGCTTTTAAGATTCTCTTTTTGTCACCACTTTTTGCCATTTTAATTACTACATATCTTGGTGTGCACCTTTGATTCATCATCTTAGGGGCTCTTTGTGCCTCCTAGATCTGGTTGTCTGTTTTCTTCCCCAGATTAGGCAAGTTTTCAGTTATTATTCCTTCAAATACGTTTTCTGCACCTTCTCTCTTCTCCTGGGATCCCTATAATGCAAATTTTATTATGCTTCATGATGTTAAAGTTTCCTTAACCTATTCTCATTTTTCATTCCTTCTTCCTTTTTGCTGTTTAGCTTGGTGCTTTCCATTACCCTTTCTTCCAGGTTGCTGATACATTCTTCTAACCTGCTGTTGATTCCTTCTAGTGTATTTTTCATTTCAGTTGTATTTTTTTTTTTAGCTCTGACTGGTTCTTTTTATATCTTTCATCTCTTGTTGAAGTTCTCACCGAGTTCATCCATGCTCTCCAGCATATCTCAGTTTCACTTTATTGTGATTCTGTCTTGTTCTTTCATTTAGGACATATTCTTCTGTCTCATCTTCTCTAGTCTCCGTGTTTGTTTCTATTTATTAGGTAGGTCAATTACATCTCTTGGTCTTGAAAGCAGTGGCCTTGTATAGAAGAGGTCCTGTGATGCTCTATAGTGCATCAACAGAACCAGGCCCTCTTGTTGTGGCTGAGCCACATTTGCTCTGGGCATGGTGGGTTGGAGTTGGCTTCAGCCCAGCTGGCTGCAGTAAGCCACGTCAGCTGCTACAGGCACACTGGGCAGGGTTTGCTCCACCTGCTGTTGAGAAACCCAGCTACAGCCACTATGAGCTTGCTGGTGGATGGGGGGTCAGCACTCAGCCTAGCTGTCTGCAATTAGCCTCTGCCCTACCCTACCTGTACCAAAGAGCAGGGCTTGCTTCCTGTGCATCCAGCTAAGACTCCTAGATGCAAGAACTTCAGGCACACTGGTATGTAGGCTTATCTCCTCCCCTTTTCAGGGCAGGAGTCCTTTTGATACTAGCAAAGTAGATGGAGAGTGTCAGAACTGGCTTCTGCAAGTGATGGCTGTCTAGGGTGGGGGAGAACAAGAAAAATGGTGCCCAGCAATACTTTTGTTCCCAGAGAACTCTCTGAAAGATCCCTGCCCCTCCAGCACAAGTTCTAAGATTAGTCAATAAATCTCCTTTATGTGCACCCCAGGTGCTTTGCACATTGCTGTTTCTATGCTATGTCTCAGGCCAATTTATTTAGCATGCTGTCTCTTTAAGGATGGGGACTTTGCCTGTTGCCTTCTGGCTCTCCCAGAATTTAGCCCAGCTGATTTTCAAAGCCAGACATTGTGGGAATGGTCTGCTTAGTGGAGATCCTCAGGGCTAGGGTTACCCATTGTGGGGTCTGATCCCTTCACTCCTCTGTACTTTTGATTTCTCTCCCACTTGTGGTTATTTTCTCTAGGGGTTCACATCTTAACTGAATCTCTGTCCCTCCTATCCTCATCCATGTGGCCTTTTCTCCGTGATGAGTTATGGAATATCTGTTCTGTCAATTTTCAAGTCATTTTCAGTTAGTTGCATAGATATAGTTATTGCCTGGGTATGGCTGTGGAACGAGATGAGCCCAGGGTCCTCCTACTGTGCCATCTTCTCTATCTGCCCTGTTGCTTCTTCATGGGCTTAACATATACAGAACATTCCATCTAGTTCAGTGTTCTTTAAGATCGAGGTTTCCTTGTTGATTTTCTGTCTTGATGATCTGTTAATGTAAAAGGGATATTAAGGTCCCCAAGTATTGCACTGCTATTTCTCCCTTAGGTCTATCAATATTTGTTTTATATATTTAGGTGCTTCTATGTTGGTACATAAATATTTACAAATGTTCTATCCTCTTGCTGGATTGACCCCTGTATGTAATGTCGTACTTTGTCTCTTATTACAGTCTTTGTTTTAAAGGCTATGTTGTCCAAGTATAGCTCTCCCAGCTTTCTTTTGGTTTCCATTTGCATGGAATATCTGCAATTAGTCTTTTTATAAGCAGTGTATAGATGGGTCTTGTTTTGTTGGTGGTGGTGGTATTTAATCCAGCCACACTACATCTTTTGACTGGAGAATTTAGTATTTGTATTTAAAATAATTGTTTAGAGTTATGTACTTACTGCTATTTTGTTAATTGTTTTCTGGCTTTGGTAGTTTCTCTGTTCCTTCTTTGGCTTTCTTCCTTTGTCACTTGATGACCTTGTTTAGTGGTATGTTTAGTGGTATGTTTAGATTCCTTTCTCTTCTCTTGTGTATCTATTTATAGTTTTTGCTATGTTGTTACCTTAAGGCTTACATATAACAACTTATGTCTACAATAGTCTATTGTAAGTTAATATGCTTAAATGCATTCAAAAGCTCTACATATTTATTTTGTCCCCATTTTGTTTTTCTTGTCACATTTGGTTTTTTTAATCTGGTGTAACCCTTAACTAATTATAGTAGTTATTTTTACTAGCTTTATAAGTAATTAATCCACTACCTTTCCTATATATTTATCTTTACCAGTGAGATTTATAGCTTACATGTGTTTTGCCACTAATTAACATCCTTTCTTTTCAGCCTCTCCTTTTGTTTAACATTGACATTTTAATTATGTGTCTTTGTGTGTGTCTCTTTGGGGTCACTTTATTTGGAACTCTCTGGGCTTCCTGGATATTGTTTTCCTTCCCCAGGTTAGGGAAGTTTTTGGACATTATTTTTTCAAGGAAGTTTTCTGTCCCTGTCTTGTCCTTCTGGGTCTCCTATAAATGAGAATGTTAGCCAATAAATGTGGTCTCGTAAGTCCCTTACTTACAGTTTACATTTTTCTTTTTTGCTGCTCTGATAGAGTGAGTTTCTCTGCCCTGTCTTTGGGTTCGCTGATGCTTTCTTCTGCTTCTTCTAGTCTATTGTTGAACTCCTCTGCTGTTACTTTCAGTTCAGTTACTGCATTCTTCAGCTCTGTGACTCTACTTGATATTTATATTTTCTCTTTGTTGATGTTCTCACCGTGTTTATCCATTCTTCTCCCAGTTTGGTGAGCATCTTTATGACCATTACTTTTAACTCTGTGAGGTTACTTACTTATGTCTGGTTCTGTAAGATTCTTTCTGAAGCTTTATCTTGGTCTTTCATTTGGAACATATTCCACTGTTTTGTTTGCTTCACTCTTCTCTGTGTTTCTACAAGCAGCCTGTTTTCATTTTAATAGTTCCCACTTGTTGAGGATGTGCCAAGACAGGTCAGTGTCCCCAGAGAGAGGATCTCCGCACCTAGATTCAGGCTGAGTGGAAGCCAGACCTGGAGGCACCAGCTTTAAAGAATGGACATCTGTATAGTCCTGTGGGACCACAAGCATAAGATCCACTTGCCACCAGAACAGGTGATCTGGAAGTGTCCCCTGGGCAGCAGTCACAGGGCTCCCTTTGTGCATTAATTATCTAACCTCCCTCATCACCACTCCTTAGCCCTTCAGAGTTAGGCTTAAAAATAAATCCTCAGCCATGTCACTAAGTAAAAATGCAAACTGTAGAACAGCATATAGGATGTTATACCATTAACAAATCTGTGTGTGTACACACACACACACTCTTTTTCCATGGGCATATATGTAAATGTATAGAAACAGGCCTGGAAGGAGGCCTTCCAAACTGGTAAGAAAGCTAACCTTTATGGGGGGGACCTAGTCAGGTGACATTTTCACCTTATTTCACTGAGTTGTTTTACAGTGAAAAATATATTAAGTATTCTTAATTTTTAAAATTCACTTAAAGGAAGAAAGTTGGTTGAAGTTAAACTAGCAAATGACAGTAAAAGTTCCTAAAATGGAAATGGATAGAAAATGTAGGGACTATGAGAAATCTATAAATGGGCAATGCCTGGCATTAGGCTTCTTACAAATCAAACAGTGCCTCACACACACACACACCCCCTGTCTGTGGACCTTATCTTACCCGAGCAGCTACTGTCTACAGTGTTAAAAGACTGTTAGAAAATCCATCCTTTCATACATTTAGTTATGGAACAAAAATGGCTTAAAATCGTATGTTTTAAAGTATTTCTTTACCTCCCACTTGTGTTAGGTCGCTCAATTCTTTACTATTTCTCCATAACCCAATTCATAAGGGGGAGGAAGGTACAAACCAAGCCCTGACTGCAAACACACACCTCTGCAGGGAGTCAGTAAGGTATGTTGGAGCCCTCAGCTGTTCAGGGTAGCACACAAGCTAAAGCCATTCACGTCCAGTTTTAGAGGACATATTTCTCTCCACTGCCCCCCCCCCCACACACACACACACATTTTTTTACAGTTTACTGGCGGGCTGCTTGGTTATATATACTAGTAAGGATTTGACAGAATGGAGCCAGAATTTAAGTTCAAATCCCAGCTCCTCTATTTCCCAGGAGTGTGACCTCGGGTAAGTTCTTAAACTTCTCTTGCCCTTAATGCTCCCTATCTGAAATGGGGACCTCCCTTGTAGGGTTGAACTAGTACACTACAGCCCTCTGTAGAGTGCCTGGCCTACAGGTAAGCACTTAAATGAAGATAGCTATTATTTGAATTGAATAAGGTTCCAGCTATTATTTGAATTGAATAAGGTTCCAGCTCTAAGAACTTAAATGATTATTCAAGATAATCTCCTTTGGGCGCCTGGGTGGCTCAGTTGGTTGGGCGACTGCCTTCGGCTCAGGTCATGATCCTGGAGTCCCTGGATCGAGTCCCGCATCGGGCTCCCTGCTCGGCAGGGAGTCTGCTTCTCCCTCTGACCCTCCTCCCTCTCATGCTCTCTGTATCTCATTCTCTCTGTCTCAAATAAATAAATAAAATCTTTAAAAAAAAAAAAAAAAAAAAAAAGATAATCTCCTTTGATGATGTGCTACACAGCATGTTAATAAATGGAGGCTTGTGCTGCTAAGTAGGCAGATGGCCATATATTCTGAGGGCAAAGCTGGTTTCCTGGAATAAGCTGGGTACACTGTCAACATCGGGCCACCCCCTCACTAAGATGTAGGGAATCTTGAAACCTCAGAAAAATCAGGGTCCCTTCAGTAGGGATCTTATTCTCATGGGCATTAGTTTTTCAGGGAATTCTAGGATTTAATACACCCATAGGTGAGAGCCATCATATAGTATCATTCTCCGTGGCATGAGAGAGCTACAGCAATAAAAAAGTGAAACGTTCTGTGTAAATTTTTTTAAAGTGAACTTGGATTTTAATAGCTCTTTGCAACAACTTGTGAGAAATAGTGGAGCTATAGGGGGAAGAAGTCCTCTTCCTTATATATTTTGGCAGAGGAGGGGTGGGTGCTCAATGAAACAACCCAAAGTACCTTCCTGCCCCGCCCCCCCAAGTACCTGGGCTGTGGGAGGAGTAAGGATGAGCTATCCTTTAGCCAACAGCAGCTAACCCAAGTCCATGGGTTTGTGTTGCAGGCATCATGTACCGCAAGTCGTGTGCATCATCGGCAGCCTGCCTCATCGCCTCGGCCGGGTACCAATCCTTCTGCTCCCCTGGGAAACTGAACTCAGTGTGCATCAGCTGCTGTAACACCCCTCTTTGCAACGGGCCCCGGCCCAAGAAACGGAGCAGTTCTGCCTTGGCCCTTCGGCCTGGGCTCCGCACCACCATCCTGCTCCTCCAGTTAGCCCTCCTCTTGGCTCACTGCTGAAGTTGAAGGAGATGATGCTCACCCTTCCTGCGTCGTTCTTCCGGCCCTTCACTCCCTCTGCTCCCCAAGCTTCTCCTGGGTGTCCTTTTATTCTGGGTGGGGAGGGGAGTGTGTCCTCTTTCTTTCAGTTCCTTTGCCAATGCAAGAGCTCAGTGTAAAACATTTTTTGTAAGCTCTGAATAAATTCAGTCTGAATTTTCAGTGTGTACTTAAAGGAAGGGGTGAGCAAAAGTCTCTCCCCAGAGTCAAGGTCCGGGTGGCAGAATCCACCCTTAGAAGGCGCATAGGTGGGCATCCATTTTTTTCCAGGGCCCCTAGCTTCCACACCTGTCCCTCATAGGGGCAGTTTGTCACCGCTGTGTCTTTGGGGGGGGGGGGGGGCAGCCGGATACTTGACATTCACACTTCATGCTCCTGTAAACCATTCCCTGCGGCAGAGGTGGGTGGTTTCATCTCTGAGTTGAGCTCTAGTGACTCGAGACTCCATTGCTGGGTCTTAGACTCAGGTCTGGCCTTGCTCTGGAAAGTGCTCGAGAAAACCTTGTCAGTTCTTGCCGAGGAACGGGAAGCCATGAAGATCAGGGGGCGGCGCGCCGAGCGGGTGCTGGCAGCAGCGGAGGTGACGTGGGTGCCCAGGTGCTTGCTGTGGTTGGCGTGGGGCAGCGTCAGGTGGCAGCGGAGCACCTGGCAGAACACCTTGCGGAACTGCTGCGAGGACACGTTGTACAGGAGCGGATTGATGACGGAGCTCAGGTAGAAGAAGGTGTAGGAGAAGGGGAGGAGGATCATGTACGCCCGGAAGTAGGTCTTGGGCCAGTCGTGCTTGGGTTTGGCCGCCGCCATAATCCTCCGCACCTGGTTAGGCATCCAGCAGACAGCCAAGGTCACGACAATCAGCCCTGAGCAGGCAAGAGGAGAGACAAACAGCATGAGAACAATAATGCAAGAAACTAAATATTGAGCTCCCCAGTTCTGTGCTTACTGGCCAGGAAATGGTACCAATTTTTCCATGTTGTGCTTGACAGCCTCTCTTGCTGCTAGCAAAAAGGAATTTCACAGTGTTTTAAGGCCAGGGAAGTGGACTATGTTAAAGACCATTAAATGCTTTAGACAATTGTTTGCACCTGTTGTTAGCTTTTAATTAAAAAAAAGTTTTCATTGTTGGGTAACCAGGAAGCATATTAGAGTCTGGTAATCTAGTTTTGTCTTTTTGTTTTAAGGAAATAGATGTATACACTCTGTAAAAGCAGGTAAAACAATATTTGTATTTTAAAGAATGTCCACATAAAGACCCAGTGATATTTTCAAGACAAATGGAAATGGTGTCCCTTGTCACAAGAAGCACATTTAGTCACACTGACGATTGTGAATTCATTTTCAAGGGACAAAAAGTCGGGAAGAGCCAGTCACTGAGAATGTTTCTTGGACATGTATTTACTAGGTGTGTACACCCATAATTCTAATACTTGTTTCTGCAACAGCACTTCTGTTCATTTTCAAATATTTTTAGCTGTATCATCTCTTCCACCTTCATGGTGGGGAAAAGACAGTCACCCTCACATAATGGAAAATATAAAACTTCAAGTTTAGCCAGGAGCATGCTCATTGCCTTGTGGCACTGAGCTATACAGCAGCCTCCAAAACGATCAGGCCCTGGAGGGACACCGCTCTGACCCATAAGCGGATCACAAGTGGACTGAATGGACATGTTTGCGTTCCCACGTATTTGCATTTCAACTTACACACTCATCTCTGTTTCTATGACCTCTGACAGAGGAAAGGAACATTTACCTGCAGTGACCAAAAAACACACACATTCCAAAAAAAGGAAGATCAAGAATCTACAGAGCATTTGCTCTCTTCGCTCTGGAGCCCCAAGACACCAGAATGTAAGTTCCTGTGTGGGGAGCTGGTATCTTAAAGCTGTGCTTTGAATTTTTAGAAATGCTTTCTCCGTCTCCTAAATCTGATTATCACAGTAAGGAAGATTCATTCACATTTTGAAACTTTGTATTTTCTAGGAAACCACAGGGAAGCGATGGTTGGCAATAATCCCTGTCTGCCTCTGATCCATGATAAACATTTCATTCATAAATGCTCCAGGAAAACCAGCCCCGTTTGCACCTCCGGGGTTGGCCCTCTCACACACACTCACCTGAGCATGCCTTACCTGGTGACTGAGTGGCCCTAGGTATGTTCTTTACCACTGCAATAGCCCAGTTCCCCCAACAAATCCTCTACAAATCCCGGCTGTCAGCAAAGGCAGCCCTGGAAGCTCCTCTCCCTTGATAATTTCCAAGGGTTTCTCTTGTCAAACCTCAGCCCAAGCTTAAAACACACATCAATTTGCTTATTTCTTTCCTTTGAGTTTGCTTCCCTGAGAACATTCGGTGAATCTAAAAATAAAATGAGCAAAGTAACATTGATCTGATGAAAAGGCCAAAAAAATCACCTTAAGTCAAGAGTATCGTCTGAATCACCTAGTTAAAGCTGGTGGTTGGAAAGAAAAATCAACATTTCTCTGTGCTTAAAAAAAAAATACTTGCATAGGAAATCAGGAGCCTTTTTCCCACCGCTTCGAGAAGCACGGACCCTTCCAGCCACATGTGCTGTTCCAAGTGGGTCCATAAGTGATTTCTCCTTGTTTTTATCAGAAGCAGTTCTGACTGGAAGGTTCATCTCATTAACTGAAAGAACTAGGAAGCTTCTCCTACCTAGGGAAGCTACATGTCTTCATCAAGGCTTAAGTTCTTTTCTCTCCTCTGCCACTGCATTTCAGACAAGTACAACCATCTTCATCTGAAGACTTAGTTCCCAGAACAAGGAAATCGAGCACAGGGTTTCAGATGTGTGCTCTGCTACACTGTGGGCGGTGGTCCTTCAGGCAGCAAGAATCTAGGAAGGCGATGAGAACCTACTTGTACTTACTCGGGTTGAACATAGCACAGCTTTTCAAGCCCCTGGAAGAAAAGCAGTGAGAAAAGGGGCCGGGTTTGAGGGGGGCAAGTTACAAAGTTGTTGTTCTTCTGTCCTGGCTTTGGCCCTGTTCTACTGAGCTCCCGGTTGCATGACCCTTCTTGTTACCTTCACCCCCTTTGCTGGTATCAGTTGTCCTTGACTGACCTTCCCATCAAAAGCAGCAGTTCAGTAAAAAGCACGACCAAGTATCTTAGGGATGAGGCAAGGGACATGAGCAAAGAGTTGTGGACTGATTTGCAGTTTTAGTCAGGAGAAAATTTTGGCTCTGAAATCCAAGTGAGCTAGAGTCAATAAGTGGGAGGTGCCTTATTCTGAACAAGTTGCCAAAAATAGGGAACCAGACCCAAGATTCTCCAGTGATAAGGAAAGGGGAAATCTTGGCTTTCTGGGTGTACAGTAGCAAGGTAGGATAGCAAATACAAACTTGGAGAACAAGAGAGACAAGGAGCTGAGTTAGAAATCCACAGGGATTAAGTAAAGATGAGGCATCAGAGGGGCGCCTGGGTGGCTCAGTCAGTTAAGCATCTTCCTGCGGCTCAGGTCATGATCCTGGGGTTCTGGGGTGGAGCCCCAAGTCGGGCTCCCTGCTCAGATGGGAGTCTGCTTCTTCCCCTCCCTCTGCCCCTCCCCCTGCTAATGCATTCGTGCTCTCAGAATCTAAAAAAAAAAAAGTAGGCATCAGAAAAATCTTGACCTATAACCAAGAATAATGTAAACTATTGAGTCTTCCCTATGTCATTCTCTGTGCTAAGCACTCTGTGCTTCTTTCCTATGCATTTGTCACTTCTGAAAATAACCTGGTGAGATCAAAGCTGTTACTATCTTCATTTTACAGAGGAGGAAGTTGAGTCTCAGGTTAGTTGCCCACATCCTGCACCTAGGACACATGCTTGCCAGACTCCAAAATCCTTTATACATTTACTATTTTTTCTGAAAGACACATGATTTCTCATTTTCTTCTGTTTGAAAAATACAGGAAACACAAGTAAACATGAGCCATAATTCCACCCTGGGAAGTGGATATAAAGTAGCACTGACTACTAGAAATATAAGCCACCCAGGTGGCTTTAAATCTTGAATAGTCACATTCAAAAAGTAGAAAAACAGGGTATCAATTTTAATGTTTCTTAACTGAATCTACCCCAAATATTATCTCGCATGCAATGTCAACATGCAATCAATCTAAAATTGAGAGCTTTCACATTTTTTTCATACTTCGAGGCTTTTATTCTTACAATATATGTCAGTTGGTTACCAACCACACCTGGCTAGTGTCTGTAGCACAAGTTCAAGTACCCCTCCCCAAAGGACCTCTGATTGTCTCCTCCTCCCATTCTCCCACCTGCCCCTTCCCAGCCACATACCTGGAGAGTCCTGTCCGACCAAGGAACCCCCACCCTGCCTGTGTTTTTCTTCCTAAGATTCTGATGTGATTATCATATGGTTTCACTCATATGTGGAATATAAGGAATAGGGCAGAGGACCACAGGGGAAGGGAGGGAAAGCTGAGTGGGAAGAAATCTGAGAGGGAGACAAACCATGAGAGACTCTGGACTCCGGGAAACAAACTGAGGGTTACAGAGGGGAGGGGGTGGGGGGAGGGGGTAACGGGGTGATGGGTGTTGAGGAGGGCATGTGATGTGATGAGCACTGGGTGTTACACGCAACTAATGAATCGTTGAACATCAAAAACTAATGAGGTACTATATGTTGGCTAACTGAACATAAAAAAATTAAATTAAAAAAATAAATTCTGATGCAGTCAAGTTGACCCTGATCACATATCTGAGTATGCATTCTCAGCCTAGGGTAGAGCAGGTCTAGCCCATCTTTTCAGACGAAAAGCCTTCCGTCTGAGGGGACTACCAGTTACTACAGCCTAAATAAGTCTCACAGTACAAAATGATATTTTGCTTTTCTCATTCTAAACCTTGCCTAGGCATTTTGGAATAACAGATTGTGCCGAATACCTGGCAGGGCTGTTGGAATACACTTCTCCCACCACAACTAGAGATGGGGGGAAAATGGTTTGTGTCTTCCTTCTGTGCTTTGAGAGAGAATTTTGTTCTAGGAAAATGCAGCATTAGGCGTACAAGTACCCCTATTGTTGGAATGTGAAGTGTGCATCCATGGGGCATGTAATAGACGTCAGCCTCTGGTGGGAAGCTGGGGGTGGGGGGGGGAACCCAACCGGCCCCCTTATAAAATTTGTCATTTTACAATGACCGGTAATTGCTCACTTTTACATTTGAAAAAAAATGCATTATTTTAGAGGACATTGAGAATAACGATTATGTCCAAAGATAACTTTTTATTGGGCTGTTTTTAACTGGTCCAGCTCTTGTCCTAGGCTACTGTAGCTGAGACGAAGCTTTAAAATCTTATTCAGGCCTTAATAGAGTTTAATAAAGATTTGATTAAATTTATGTTTGGCTGCAATCAGTTTGGACTTACATTTGGAAAAATCTATAATGCTTTGGTCTGTATGGTATCATGTGTAGCCCGCGCCGTTAAATAACTTTACTGTGAGCTTGAATGAAGATCAGTGAACTGAACCCAGTCACGTTAAGAAGGTAAACTATTTTAACTGCATTATTGATAGATTTGTACTATATTCCAGACAGCCTTGTGCTCTGGGTTAAGAAATACCCTCACAGCTTATCTGTTTTTCCACATAAAGTACTTCCATTTTTCCTCCTTGATCACTACCCTAAAATGACAGTCGCCATTAGACGAGGACACAGATTTATTCTCGGTGGAGTAATGTTGTTTAAAAAACAGAAATAATACCGATGTCCAACAACATCTCACAAGAAAGGCTGACATTTCAACAGCATCTGAGTCAGCCTGCCTGGTTTAATCTGTGGAAGACGAGAAATTATACCACCTGGGACATGGCGACGTTCATGCAACTGACTCTGGGCTCTCTTTTCTCCCCTCTAGTCTTTCAAGTGAAGGTAGCTCTTCATGCGCTCCCCGGAATTCATCTTAGAGTCCCCAAAGAATGGCAAAGCAGGTCTCCCTTTGGAGACCAGGTGCAGAACCCCTTTGTCTCACAAATGATGGAACTGAGGCTAAGTGATTCACCCAAGATCTCCAAGGCACGGTGGCAGCAGTCCCCCTACTTTGCCTTACTGCTCAGAACATGGGCTTCTACCCGAGACTCACGAGCAAGCCTATCATCCTAGTTAATTGTAGTTTTCTGTGCTCCAGTTTTAGGCTCAAATGCTGACCATCCACAGCATGGAATGCAATGCGAGGCAAGTCAGTCTCAGATCCAGCTAAAGTCAGCACCACACCTGTTCTGTACACGGTCTGGATTCAGTTTTAGAACCAGGCTCCTCAAAAAAATAGGCACACAACAAAGCCCTGGAGCACATGTGCCCCCCCCCCCGCCCCCGCCCCAAAGGAAGGTGAAATGCAGCCACAGGGAGCTGGAGCATGTTTGGAAAACAAGATATGAATCCAGGTCATGACCTGGTGACCCAGCTGATAAGGACTCCATCTATCCATCTTGTAAGGATGTTTGATGGACAGACTCCGTCTGTCCATCTTACATAGGTACCTGCTAGAAAAGAATACTTAGTCTGTACTCAGCCGAAAAGATCTGGAAATTACATCTTTCTCCAGCAAACGTAGTTTGTGTGATTTTAAAGGAATCCCACAGATTTGCTTTTCCACCTGGCATTGGGAATTCCATTTACTGAATCGTTGACGCCTCGGGGGCATAATGATTTCAGTTCTCTGTGGTGAGCACAGCTAACCTCTTCCTGCCCAGAGAGTCAAGTTCTCTCTAACCCAACCTCAGTGAATAGGAGTTAGGTATCTCCCCTACCACTACCCCCAACCAATTTAGGTTCTCTGGACTTTACTCACCCAGCAACCATCTCCTGATTGGCCGAGGTCTATGACAGACCCTGTCCTAGTCACTAATGATAAAAAGCTGAGAAGGGCGAGGCAGGCACAGCCGGGTGACTGCTAGCAAAGGGCCATGAGAGCCATCTGGCCACAGTTTTATGGCAGCCAAGAGCTGGTTGACCCTCCCATTGGGGGTGAATGCTCAGAAAATTAAAGGAGAGCAAGAGTTAGCCTGGAAAAGGGCACCCAGGCAAAGACACAGCATGAGCAGGGGATAGGGGAATCCAATAGCAGCTCATTCTAAGAGCTGCCAGCCTCAGTACGGCCGGGGCCAGAACCAAAACGAAGGGGTGGGTGGAGACAGTGGGAAATGAGGCCCATTAGAGAACACTCCATCAGGTTTTGTGGACAATAAATTAACCAGCATATAGTAGGGTGAGGAACAGCTGCTTGTCAAGTGACATTTAAATATCAATTGTCAGTGGAAAGTAAGCATATGGTTAGTTGAATGAAAAGCCAGAAAAAGACAAATACATCCAATAAAAGGTTTTAGCACTTTCTCAATTTATATCTTTGTGTTTGCCAATCTGCTTCTGCCAGCCAGTTGAGACATTGATCTCCCTGACTTTGCCCCGTCCAAGGAGCCCAAATCAGCACTAACCTTGGTTCGGTCTCTAATCTCTGAGACAGTGGTTCTCAAAGCAGGGTTCCTGGAACAGGGGCATCAGCACCTCTCAGGCACTTGTTAGAAATACCCATTTTAGGCCCCAACCCAGACCTACTGAGGCAGAGACACTGGGAGCAGAGCCCAGCAGTCTGGAATTACCAAGCCCACCCGTTGATTCTGATGCTTACTCAAATTTGAGAACTAGTCTAAGACAAGCTCAAGTTGAGGGGGAGCCTGCATCATCAGGCATTTGTGGCCCTGTCACTGTCACATTGGTCACATTTTGAAGGGTCCCATTTGCCTGAGTGACTGCAGATGGAGCTGACAGTAACTGAGAACCCCTCTCTCATTCCTGAGCACTGCCCTTGCCTTGGTCCTATCCCCTCCCTTTATTTTCTCTCTCTGCTCTTTCTCCTTTCTCCCCTCCAACTCTTCCCAAGGTCCCCATAAACGGGCTGTAGACAGCCCTTGCTTAGGCTGCCCACACACGCACCTTTCTCCCTCTCTGTGACTTTCTTGGCTGTCTTTGAGAAGGTGACTGCATCAGGAGCAGGCAAGCTCCTCACAGCTAACGGGTGCCTTCCTGGAAGGGTGGTCACCACGCATTGCCAGGTTTGCCCAAGGAAAGCAGAGAGGGTTTGGAAGCAACGCAGGTGGGATGTGAGGGACCCGGATGTTGGCCGAGCACTGGACACACCCCCACTGAGATCCCGCTCCACGTCCCGTGTTCTCGGACCCTGCCAGGGCGTGCCTGGATACCCTGAGCTCACTTCTCCAGTGACCCATGGGCTTGGTGACTTTGGTATAAACCCATCTGCCTTCTTGTCCTCTTTCCCATTGAGAAATGTTGTTTAGGAGAAGACAGAAGAGCAGGGGGAATTTGTTTTCAGAGCAGGACACAGGCCACAACTTTAAAATGATGTAAAGGCCACACATGGCCGCTTCTGTCCACGAAGATGGATGGTTTGATGTCCCGTCTTTGTCCCAGCTATTTGATGGAGCCTAGGATAGGACTCTGCACCCCGTGTGGCTCCATCCACCATGTTGAGGCCAGAGACCCAGATTCCAAAACGGCCTGCAATTTGCCAAGCATTACATCCATCACATTCTGCTCTACAAACTTCAGGACAAGAGGACCAACTATAAATCGCTATACTTGCAAATATATATTTCTAAAACAACCCCTCCTGTCTGGGAGCTGTAGGACAGCCACATGCACTCAGAGTAAGTAGCATTTAGGATCAGCGTTATGGTTTAGTGCCTCTGTTCCTCTCTGAATACATGCTAAATGATTAACTGCAATCCACTGAATAAATATTTTTCTATATGGATCTCAACTGTACGCAGCTGTGTGGCTTTCTATGCAGTCTGTCCTGAATCCACGGATAGTTAGGTCCCCATGTGTGGTACAGCTACAAAGCCCAAAGGTGTTCCTCAGCAAGAAACGCTTCCTCCCTCGAAACACCCAGCACAGGATGGGTTGTGATAACGAGGGCCACGATGCCCTCTAAGCCTACCGGGGGTAGCTGCTGACTGTAGGATGGCCAGGGCCCCCTCCAGGGGACCAACTCATCCCACCCTCCCCCCCGACCATGCCACATACAAACACTCATCACTTTTTATGGCTGAAAGCCTGCAGTTTTAATGGAATTTAGTTTCTTGCAAATGGTAGAGAATCAAAGCCTCAGAACGACAGCACTGGAAAAACAAACCAAAAAAGCAAAACAAACAAAACAAAACAAAAAAACAACAGAAGAGCTGAGTCTACTGGTAAACCAGGAGAATCCCCAGAGAAGTGGGATGAGGAGCCCAAATTTACACAGCCCAGGAGTCCCAACACAGGGCCTCCCTGTCTGGTGGTGTCTGCACTGGCCATGAGCTCCCCTCAGAACCCAGGGAAACCATGCAAACCTTGGATAAAGCCACACTCAGCCAGGTGCTCAGCAGAGGCAACATGGGCATTCTGGGAGTGTGGAGACAAGTGGATGTGCCTGCAGATCTCCCCCCGCCTCTTTCTTTCCAAGGTCCCTGCTTGTGCCCTCTCTGTGCAGCAAGACAGAGACCCTGGGTGAACCGATGCTGAGTGCCTATGACTGAGGCAGGCCAGGCGCAGGTTGGGTGAGCACCCCTCAGTCTGTCCTCCTAAGACTTCCAAGACTCTGCACATGTCTGGACCCAGACCACATCTTTCTGCCTTCTGTTCTTCCTTCTCTTCGGTCCCTTCCTCCCACCCCTCTCCTCCTGACTGCCCATGCTTTGCCCAGTTCTTATTCTACAAGTTTCTGCGGTCACTGCCTCCGGGAAGCCTTCCTGACTCCACAAAGCTATAAATCAAGTTTCCTACTACAAGTTCACTAGCACCTTTTACTCCTGTCCCTGTCATCCTAACACTGCAGCATCAGCTAGACCGTAAACTCCATGGGAGCAGGATGTTTCATATTCACAGCTGTAGCCTCGACACACGACAGAAAACCCTCCCATAGCTGATTGCTCTGTCAGCATTTGTGGGAGGTAGGGAGGGTGCTGGAGGTTCCAGGCGAGGGCTGAGCAAAAGGGCACTTAAAACTTGAATTCATCTAGGGCGCCTGGGTGGCTCAGTCGGTTAAGTGTTTGCATTCAGCTCAGGTCATGATCCCAGGGTCCTGGGATCGAGCCCCATGGCGGGCTCCTAGTTCAGGAGGGAGCCTGCTTCTCCCACTGCCTCTGCTGCTCCCCCTGCTTGTGGGCACTCACGTTGTCAAATAAACTTAAAAAATCTTTAAAACTGGAATTCATCTAATGTATACAGAATCAATATGAAGTTAGCTTCCCTGTCCAGAGGGTTCCATACTAACCCTCCTGACACGGAGCTTAGAGCCTGCATGATTTCCATCCCTCATCCTGAGGGAAAGGGAAGGAGACAGCGAGAATTTCAAGAAAGAATCACCCTTTCATTCAAGCAAGACAAGAACCCCCAAGCCCAAGAAAGAGGTCTAGACAGGGGTTGAAAAGTCTTGATTCTGACAAATGCCTTCAGGAGACTACAGTTTTAGCGTCCCACCCCGCTGTGCTACTAGCCAATCCCTGGATTATCTACACTAAAAACAGTTTCTCATCCTGTTTCTCTGCAAGATGGCCTGATGGATATAAGCAGCATACGGTGAGGGTCAGCAGGTAAAACAGGATATGTAAGAGCCACATTTACCAGAGAGACAAGTTGGAGGAGAGTCATTTGTTCCCAAATAATGTGATAAATCATGGCCCCCATGAAGATGCCACAAGTCTTTGTCAGAGAGGCTGCAGGCCAAGACTCAAAGTATAAGGGCTGAAGTCAGCAGCCAAAGTGGCGACTTAGAGATGAAGAGGAAGCACCCAGAAGAGCATTTGGTGAAGGTTGGGGGAGACTATTTCTAGGTTACCTGCCGGGTGGCCCCAGGAGAATGCAATCCTGCAATTATAACCCTCAATTTCCATCTGGGCACAACTTGGCCATAGAGGCAGAGGATGTGGTAAGAGAACATGAGGAAGGCTAGATTACCTCCCTTCCTGCTCTATGCCTATCACAGATGTTCCGATAGTGTATTTCCTGGCCCCTCTGGCTTTGCCTCCATCTGACCTAGGCAACTCCACCCACCAAGAGACGCTCAGCTTTACTCTTCCAAGCTTATCTTATAATAGCTTGCTATTATAAGGATAAGAAAGCTAACAAGAGCTGCTGGGATGAAGAAACGTGGTAATAAAGTACTCAAGACAGTGCCTGCTGCCAGCCAAGGGCTCTTCATAGTTATGGCCATTAGTACCTTCATCATCACCTCTACCTCCATCACCCTCTCTGCCACCACCATCTCCATCACTTCCTCTACCCATCATCACCATCCCCCATGCCCCATCACCCTCTCTGCTACCACTTCCACCATCATCACCATCTCCATCACCTCCTCTACCCTCTCCTCCTCCATCACAACTATTATCATTTCCAATGTCAGCGTCTTCATCCCCTCCTCTACATTATCACAATCACCCCCACCCCATCACCGTCTCTGCCACCAGTTCCACCATCATCACCGTCTCCATCACCTCCTCTACTGCCAGACATCCTCATTACCACCAACATAGCTCCCAGAGGTCAGAGATCTTGGGGAAGGCTGACTAGAACCACCAGATATCAGACGCCTTCTAATCCTAAATTCACAAAGCCCAGAATGATTCCATGACTTGAGCAGAGTTATCCTGCTCATCATTAGCAGAGAGATGACCAGGACTTAAGTCTCCTCATTTCCAGGTCAGTTTTTTCCACTCCCTGGGTTTAGAGCTTCTGCCACTCTGTTCTAAGTCTCTGAACTCTTTATCCTTCCCCAATACACATAGGGATACTTAGGGTTTCAAGAAGAGAGGCAAGGAGTAGAGACTGACACAAGGCCAGATTACAAGGAGGAGGACAAATTCCAAATCCCAGGAAGACAGGAGCCCTGAGCCCCTCCCTAGCTCGCTGTCCCCACACAAATCCTCTCCAGGAAGAATGACAAGGGGCAGGGAGGCTCCATGACTGTCTGATCATCTGGTCACTTAGGCTAAGAATCTTTGCTTCTTTCCTCCATCCTCAATTCCACCCTCAAGCACACATCGCTCCCCCCAACCACATCCAATGCCCCATGGCCGCGTGACCTCCAGCTGAGCTCCAGGACAGTGGAGGGGGTGAGCGCTGGGATTTTTTGTCAGACTGACCTGGGTTTAAATTTCAGCCCTGAAATGGCTAAAATAATAGTATCCACCTCATGGAGTGACTGTGAGAAAAGGAAATACACTCACGTGGAGGACTGAGCCCAGCAGCGGTGCATGAATGGCAGCTCATACTACTTGTTACACAATCCCATCAGCTGCTCCAGGGTGGAGATCATCCCAGCTACAATTAATATAATGCATGTATATTTCAGACACTCTTCTTAACACTTAACCTACACTTGCTCATTTAAACCTTACAATAAGCCCCACAAAATGGCCACAACTTCACGTTATTGCTATTATGTAGATAAGAAAGTTGAGGTATGGGTAGGTTACATTTCCTGCCCAGAATCCCACAGTTGGCCAGGACAGGCCAGAAGTTAGACCCAGGCTGCCTGGTCCAGAGCTGGTGCGCTGGACCACACTGCTCCTGCAGGCCACCCTCAGTGGCAGAGCCCCTCAGGGGGATCAGAGATCAAATGTTTTCCGAGTCCCAAACTCAAATGAAGGTATTTCAATTCAAACGGCCACAAGTTCAGAAATAAATTTGTTTCTATGGCTGTCTCAGAATTTTAGTTGTCAAAAAGTAAACACTTCCCCCTAACATATCTCTCTAGTAAGGCAAGGTATCATCTTGAAAGGACCTTTTTACCTTTAAGGTGAACACAGTGAAGTTTCCTGTTATGAAGAGAAAAGCTTGGTGGAATTCAAAGAAACCAACTAGCTTTGAATAGGAGTCTGGCAGGCTAGAATAGAGAAGGTCTGCTTTTCATTGCATTTATGTTATGGAAAGCAAGCACCTCTACCCCACCCCCACTCCTATGCATACCAAGAGTTCTCAAGAAGGATCCTTTCCTATAAGAATTCATTTAAATTCAGAGTTAAAGACTACTCTCACCCATCATAGGCTGGCTCTTCCCCTCCTCATAAATGCAATCTAAAATTTGGTTTCAAAGTAAATTAGAAAATAAGTTCAGCTCCCCATTATCTGCTCCTATCATGTAAGTTAGCAATGAAATTCTGGGAACAATCTACAGCAAAATGCCAGGACAGGAGGCAAAAAAAAAAAAAAAAAAAATGGAATCAGCTGATGGGAGAGATACCAAAAGAGGTTCAGGAAGGAGCCAGGCTCATACCGTGTTTTTTTTAGAGCTGAGGGTTCTCAACTGAAATCAGTGAAGCTCTTGGGGAAGTTGAGGAGATGGTATCAGGCTTCTAAGATAGGGTTTTGTATCAAGAAGGATCAGATAAGGATGCCTTCCTGTTAATGATTTGAAAATGAAATTATTGTTGCATGGCAGGATAAGAATAAATCCCTCCTGGTAGATTTTTTTTCTTTTCATAGGTCCAAAAAAACTTCGAGGAAATAGCCTTGCAGATTTGGAAACATGAAGCGTGAGCTCTCCTATCCAAGTGTAGCAGTATCTGTCAAAGAGGCACAGTATTCTACACCCTAAATCCAGTGCAGCCCAACAATAACAATATCCTGCTTTCGTGTTTAAAGCTAGTCCTTATCTGTTATCTCACTTGTCTCCTCCCCCTGACCACCAAATGGCAGAGCACCTCCAGGCCCTGTCCCCAGCTCTCTTCTACCTTTCTACCTTCTCACTCTCTCTCCTGGGGCACCTCCTCCATGTCTCCACTCTGAAATACCATCTCTAAGGATATGCAATCCCAAGCCAATGTTACCAGCCTCAGGAGACATCCATAGCCAGATCCCTACAGCCAAATGCCTACTCAACATCACGGCTTGGAGAGCTCATCGGCACCTATAATGAGACACATCCAAACTGACTTAATGACCAGCCATCCATCCAAACCTGCCCTCCCTCCACTGCTCCCAACTTCAATCAACTCTAGTACCACTCACCAAGTTTTTCCAGCTAGAAACATGCAAGTCACCCTGCTCTACTTCCTCCTCCTCATTCCCATACTCAGTAAATTCCTAAGCCTGTCAGCTATACCTCCAAAATCTGTCCCTTTCTCCCCATCCCACTTTGAGACCCCTAATAGGGGCTGCCATTTTCTCCTGCCTGGACTAGCTCCCTAACTGGTCTTGTTCAAAATCACTTCTGCCCAAGACACTCTCCACACAAGCCACTCTTGCCACTCAGATTGTGATCCATGGCATCCCCTGAAGGCTTACTAAGAATGCAGAATCTCCGGCCCCAGCACAGACCTGCTGATCAGAATCTGCATCCTAACGAGACACGCAGGTGACATGCGGCCTGTGCTGTGGTGTGCAAGCTCCGTAGCATCACTTCGCATCCCAGTCTTTCCCCATTTTCCTGCTGCCTGACCCCTGAGCCTTTTTACCACTCTCCTGCTGAAGCCCATGCCTTTCCAAATTTCCAAGACATACCAGGTCTTTGCCTAAGCTGGACTCCAGAAAACTCCCACCTGCCCAAGTATTCCTTCCTCTGGGAAGGGCTCCCTGTTCATTCAAAAAAAAAAAAAAAAAGGAATCACTCCCAACCGTGTCCCTGCTTCCTTGACAGTGCGACCACATGGTTTTAATGATAAATTTCCATGCCTGGCCTACTGTGATCACCTGGAGAGCAAAGGCCACACATATCCCAGCCATCGACTCATGCCTCGCATAGCACAGGAAGCCCTCAATACGTGTTTATTGAAAGTAGGGAAGAATTTAATCCCATTAAAATATATGCCAAGGTCCTATCTTGAACTTCTGACTAAACTGGAACCCTACTGCACTGATTTTACACACACACACACACACACACACACACACACCACTTTATTGCTTAGGGTAATGGTACTTAGAAAAATGATTTTGGAGTTATAGGAGAAAAATCAGATGCCACCTTTCCCAACTTCAGAAGATACACTTAGAATACACTGGCTTCAGGTTGCTCTAGAACCTGGAGAGACCGGGTAGAAAGGCAGTGAGACAGCCCCATTCTTCCCCAGGAAGACCATCTCCTGGTGCTGGGTGGGTGAGGAATAAGACTCTTTCCTCTCTCTTGCCAGTGCCCTGCTTGAGGCCATGTTAGAATGTGCTGCTCTCTCAGGCTTTAAGCGGCAACAGGTCTATGGGCATTCTGAGCTGAGTCTGGGAGAGGATGAAAAAAGATGCAGAAGACCAAACAGCCCCTCAAGCCCACCAGCCCAACCCAGGAAAGGCTGGTTGGAATGCAGGAGGTAGCAGAGGCTCTGGGCATTGGCTCTGGAGCTCCTCTGAGAATAAATAAGCACTTCCTAGGGCAAGGCTGTACTTGAGAGTGTCACTGGCAGGAGCAAGGTCCAGATGTGTATTCCAGGGAGATAACACTGTGAGATGCATCTAAGGTAGGGAAAAAAGCACCAGGGGGAGAATGGTGGGTGTGGGGCACTGGCATAGCCTGGTGCATGCTGGGACTGAGCCCAAAGTGTAACTCCAGAGCCTCCTTAGGATGTGTCTGCCTAGGCCAGAGCCAGCTCAGCCAGGCACGCCTCTTCAGCCTCCTCACAGACTGTCACACTTGGCTTTGCAGCACCTTATAGATTTGTCCAACCCCACCATACTGTAGATGAGAACAGAGAGGTCCAGAGCCAGCAACAGACTCATTCCAGGTCACTGCGCTGGCCAGCTGTTGGGAAAGGAACAGGACCTAAGCCAGACCCCTTTCTCCTTTCCTACAGCCAAGGCTCTGTCTTTCAGCTCTGACATTTAGGATCTTTCTATCTGTAGGCACTGAAGCCCCAATTGAATTATGCTTCTGACCAACTGGCTATAGATTTGAGGTTCCAGTGACTCCCACCTTGGGTTCAATTAATTTGCTAGGGCAGCTAATCAAACTCAGAGAAACATTTCACTTATTAGATTACCAGCTGAGTGTAAAAAGATGTGACTCAGGAACAGCCAGGTGGAAGAGATGCAGAGGGCAAGATATGAGAAAAGGACATGGAGCCTACATGCTGTCTCTGGGCACCACTCTCCCTACATTTCCACGTGTTCACCAACCTGGAGATTCCCTAAACCCCATCCTTTTGGGGTTTTATGCAGGCTTCATTACATAGGCATGAGTGATTAAATTATTGATCACTGGTGATTGATTCAATCTGCAGCAGCCCCTTCCCCCTTCCCAGAGGTGAAGGTGGGACTGCAAGATCCAACCCTCTAATCACAAAGTTGATTAGCGACCATCCCCCATCCAGAGGTGCTTTCCCAAAGCCACCTCATAAACATGACAAAAGATACCTTGATTGCTCTCCTCACTTGATAAATTCCGAAGATCACATATATTTCTTATAAATCACAGTATCACAGATGGTAAAGTACATATCAGTTTTTGTGTCTGCCTAGAATTAATCTTCTCTCCTTCCAGTAAGAGAACCCTGATAGCCCTTTGGGGAACAACTATCCCTGACTCCATCCCTGAAGTTCAGATTGGGAGCTGACTCTGCCTTCGAACCGCAAAGTTGTAGAGATAGCAAAATAGTGGACAATCAGAGTTAGGGTAGCTGGTTCAGTGACGAGCAGGGGACCCAGATCAGGCCAACCAGAGCCCACCTTAGGACATTTGCTGGAACCACTAGGAAAGAAATACTCTGCTAGAGTTGCTAAGCCAGAACAATGTAAGCCTGGAAGCATGTGGCATGACTACCCTAACATGGGAGAGCCTTACCTGAAATGGATGTCAATGCAAAGCAAAGCAAAGTGAAGATACAGCAAGAGAGAGAGGCATGGGTTTCTGACATTATTTGAGCCTGGATTCTGCCAGGCCTGAAATAAGAATCTACCCACTGGGACTTTTCAATTATATAAGCTATTCAAAATTAAACACTCTCACACACACACTTTTTGCTTAAGCCACTTTAAATATGGTTTCCCCTTATTTCCAACCATAACGATCCCAATTATATAAATGTCTTTAGTGAACTACAGAGGAGATTCTTCAACCTCCTAAGGTAACATCACTCAGGTTCTCAGGTAATAACCTAAACCCTTCCCTCCCATAAACAAACATTTTCTTTTGCCCATTTGAAGGAAAAGGGAAAGTGATAGACAGCAGTGGCTGCCCTCCACCACTCATACCACTGGGACTTTATCTACTTGAAGCCTGATTTCTCTCTTTTCTCTTTATTGACTAAAGCAACCCAATCTTTTCCTTTCAAAGGAAATCTATACTTATTTACTTGTTTCCTGTTGCAAAAACTTTCTCTTGAATATTCCTTTTTCTTCCCTCATGCAAGATATTTTTGGATGTAGAATTTAGTTAGAAGGTTTATCATAGGACATTCCAGTATAGCCCTATTTGATCAACAAGAAAAGAGAGGGTGAATGGTAAGCCTGACATCATTAATGGGGGCGTCTCTGACTTCCGGGTCTGTGCCCTCCCTTCACCCCCTAATATTTCAACAGATGTCAATTCCTTGCAATGACCTTGCACACAAAGGTATTTATGGGCTGATTTAAACACTGAGACTTAATCAAAATGCCCTTGAAGAAAGAGCACTGCAACCTTGTGTTCTGGTCCCAGCTCTGTAACTAACCAGCTGTGTGACCTTGGGAATGTCATTTAATCACTCAAGAGTTATTTCTTCATTAATAAAATCAGAGGCTGGACTAAAAGGATCATAAAATGTCACAAGTTTAATGACCCTAAAGCAGATTGTGGGCAGAGAGAAAAAGCTGAGTGCTGAATCAGCACCACATGGGAATAAAAATTCATTCCAATTCTGGATTCTGAAGGTAAGCATCTTCAGGAAGATGCAGGAAAAGAAGGAATCGAGAGCCCTGAAAAATCATGTACTACAAACATGACTTTCTTTTTTTTCCTTACATGAAGCCCTTGGTGCCTTCCTATTTGCCTTTTAAAATCTTTTTAAAACTCAAGTACACTGGGTTGATCACTGGAGTTTGCCCAATTTGCCTAGGATGACCCTGACTTAAAATACTTGTTGCACCTTAGTTATCATTAACTCCCCGATTTTACTCACAATTGTCCCAAAATCAGCAGGGGACTCAGAGAGAATGTATAAAGCATTCCTATAAAACAACAAGAAAAAAGCAGATCCAGTAGGAAAAGAAAAAGGGCAAAAGACTTGAACAGGCACTTTACAAACAGAACCATCCAAATGGCCAATAAACGAATGCAAAGGTGTTCCACATTATGAATCATTAGAGAAATGCCAATTAAAACAACAGTGTGATATTACCACACAGTCAACAGAGTGGCTAAAATGAAAATACACAGAATAAAAAACAAAACAAAACATGTATAGGCAAGGCTATGGTGCAACCGTAACACTTATACATTGCTGGTGGGACTAAAACTTGGAACTGTTGTGGAAAGCTAGTGGACAGTCTGTCCTAAGGCTGCATGTATGCATTCCCTATGACCTAGGTACTCCGCTCCTAGGTACACAGCAAGAGAAATGCATGATATACCAATACTTGAAGACATGTACAAAAATGTTCAGAGCAATTTGTCTGTGATGGTCCCCAACTGGAAACTACACAACAGCTCATCAATGGCAGAACGTATAGATAAACTGTGGAATATTCACACTACAGACAGCACTGAGGATCAGCAGAATACAAACACACCCTACGATATGGATGAATCTCACAAACAATGTTGAGTCAAGAAGACAGACACAAAAGATTACATAATATAAGATTTTGTATATACAAAGTACAAAAATAGGAAAAGCTTACCTATGGTATTAGAAGTCAGGATAATGGTTACCCTTGGGGGAATAAGTGCAAGGGGACAAGGGGAGGTTTAGGGTACTGGTAATGCTCTATTTCTAAATCAGGTTATGTTAATGTGTTCAAGCGGTAAACTTATAATATATGTACCTTTTGGTATGCATGTTATACTTCAATGGAAAACCCAAACATTTTTTTAAAGTACTCCAGCATGAACAATAAATGTCACAGATACTGTTATAGGCTGAATTGTGTCCCCCTCACAAATTCCTTGTTGAAGTCCTACCCCCCATTACCTCAGAATGGGACTGCATTTGGAGACAGAGTTGTTAAAGAGATAATTAAGTTAAAATGGGGCCATTACAGTGGGCCCTCATCCCCTATGACCAGGTATCCTTATAGGACACAGACAACACAAACAGAGAGACAACCATGTAAGGACATAGTGAGATGGTGGCCCTCTGCAGGCCAAAGAGAGAGGCCCCAGGAGAAACCAAACCTGGTTTCCTCTTGATCTTGGACTTCTAGCCTCTAGAATAAGAAGGAAAATCAAATTAAGCCACCCCAGTCTGTGGTATTTTGTTACGGCCACATGAGCTGACTGGGACAGTCACCCTGGTTCGTCGTGGCCTCCTCTTATACAGGATACTGAGATATAAGCACTTCCGTGGGAGGTAACAGAGGCTTGGGCCGCACAAGTGGAAGGGACGTGGTGGATCAGGGGTGGGAGACTGCTCCTCTTCCCCCGCATCAGCTGCAGGCTGCTCCTGGCTTTTCCATCATTCCAGAGCCTTCTCTGGCTAAAGAAAAAGGGAGCAAGCCACTTCCTAAGGTAATTCTGCTGGCAGTCACAATAGTCAGAGCTCCAGGATTTTTGCTTGAATGGTCACAGAAATTTTTACGGCTAGAAGAGACAACAGGTGCTCTCATCCAGCTTTCTGGATGAGAATGAATGAGGAAATGAGCAAAGGTCAGAGAAGTTAGGAAGCTTTCCCAAAGTCATACAGCCAGTTAATGGTAGATCCAGGGCTAAATCTGCTCCCACACTCTGATTTCCAGGCCAGGGCTTATGCACAGAATCATTTCGCCTACCTGTCTTTGGAGGGTAGGATGAGCAAGAGGTGGGGAAGGAAGGGTTTAGCTTCCTTCCTAAGCTTTAACTTTGTCCCTACCTTTTCCAGCTGCACATACACAAGCTTATCACCCTCGTGTCCCCCTACTCTTCCTTCTCCCACCATTCCCTCTCCACTCTTCCCTCAGTCCCCCTTCAGGATTTCCTGGAATTGTCTGAAATCTAGAGTCCAGGGTTCTGGGTTCTTCCATCTGTATGGCTTCAGGCACACCACTGAAACTCTGTACGGAGGGTTCTTCATCTGCCTAATGGGGACCTGCTGCCATCTGAGTGGCTGGGCAAGTCTTTCCAAAAACTCTCCCCTACCAGGGACGAGGGGGTCAATGAGCATGAACAGAGGTGTGTAGAGTGGCCCTTTCAATGCATATCCCCCTTTCACTTCCAGCCTGAGCTCTGTGATGGGGCTTCACCAATACTAGCACTCACAGAAGGGGCTGGAAACAGACAAGCAGCCTTCTTACTTAGGATGAGGGAACTAAAAGGCCACGATGGATTGACTTGTCCAAGGCCCAGCTCTGGGGCTTTATAAACTCAATCATCACAATAACCGTGGAAGTTGGGCATCATTCAACCCACTCAATAGACAACAGACTTGTCCAAAAACACCAGCTAGATGGGCCAGGACCAGGGTTTAATCCTGCCTCCACCATACTCACCAATCTCCTGCACCCCAACTGCCCTGCTTCCTGATTTGCAACTTGGCAAGGAATAGTATAGATGAGCCATGTGCCCAGGACTACAGGTGGTAAGAGATCTCTCAGGCACTGCTTGTCCCACAAAGATCTGGCAGTAGTGATGACAAAACAGCCTCCTTTGGATGAATCAATTGGAAAACAAAGCAGTACTTATCACAGATCAGAATGTGCTGCTGACCCGCTCCCCTTATCCTGCTCAGACCTTGGGCACTGGCGGCTCTAGACACCAGCACAGGGAGCTGTAAGCTCTAAGTCACGGACATCTGCAGCAAGCCAATGACACTCTTCTCTCCCTGTTAATGTGCTCTTTGAGAGACACTTCAGTAATGAGCTAAGGGAATTCACTTGAGCTCAGGGACCAGCTTTCAGCTGGCCAGTTCTGGACATGTGGCAGGAACTTGGAAATCTTCCAGGGGCGGCTCAGAGAGGGGCTCTCAGGGCTGGGGCGGGGGCCAGGTAACAGCTGTGGCCAAAGGAAAACCAATGAAGAAGAAGAGATGCATAGTAGGCTTTTCTAGATTTCTCTGGGGAGTGGACATATCAAAAATGCAAAGGCTGTGGTTTGATGAGTTAAATAGGACCCACCGGTGACAGAAATAAAGAGGAAAAGATGGGGTGATGGCAAGTGTCTTGGCACAAGCAAATAATGCAGACTGTCTCCAAGAGACACTGGAGGATGGGCGTGAAAGACTTGCTACAGAAGCAGGAATCCCCCTTCTAGACCTTCCCTGTCTGATGTAGAGTAACTGATCCTGTCCTGGGGGAAGAGGCGGAGGTGGGGGGGAGAAACTTGGGGGGTTCCCCAAGTGGTGAGGCATGGGTGCTAGGGGGCAGTGTTTGCAGCAAGCCTGGGGACAGCATGGTCTCTAAGCTCCAGGAAACTGCAGTGGAGAAAGGGACATGGGGACAGCAGGGGGAGATGCTTCAGTGGGTTGTTAAAGGCCCCCTCCCCTCCCCGGGGTGTCCCTTGCATTACTGTGTCATAGACTAAATGGTGTTCAGAAGCCCTGGCACAGAGCATCCTGGGAAAACCACCGATGCAAAGGGCTTACTCATCTGAGGCCCTAAGCTGGTATCTTGGGACCAAATGTATGGGGAGCGGGGGCCTGCTGATGCCCCACAACCCACTTAGTATGCTTCTCAGGTAGGGAGTGGGCTCTGCATGCCCCTTGCTCTGGGATGGTCCACGCCCCTCCTGGGGGCCCCAGTCTGGGGCCAGCCCGCATCGTCCAGCAGCCTTGATTCCCCTGGGTTCCTTGGCACCCACACAAGCAGTTGCTATGTACTTAGCACTTCTTTACTCTTTGTCCCCATTTAGTCATAATAGAAGCTGTGTTCTCAATCTATTGTCACATTTATGATCCAGAAAGCCCTCATTTCCTGCAATAATCTTAAGTGACAATTCAAGGCTAAATGTACTTTAATGTTTTGTAATGCTTCTAAAGCAACATCTCAAAATTATAATACAGCCCCTGAAATTACTAGTCTGAATGAAAGAGGGGGTGAACAACCCGAAAACTGAATGAAAATCTAGCAAATTGATCTAAGCTGAAATGATGAGGTTCACTACGTTCCAGTGATGTCAGTGTGAGAATGCTGGGGTGACCTTTGCCAGGTGGCCAGAAGGCCTGGCTGGTGGAGCAGACATTTAACTTAAGGAAGGTGGGGGGAAAAAGGCATTCAGGCACTATTAATCAGGGAGGAGACAGCCAGAATCTTCTCATCTGGCTTTTCTCAGGGTGGGAAAAAGGAGGGGCACATCTGGGGGCGGAAGAGGAGCAACTCCCTAAACCAAGGAGCAGAGTTTTAGAGAAGAACCACAGCAGGGGAGTAGAGAGAGGGCGGGCAGCACTGAGCCAGAGAGAACCTACTTCCTATGTCTAGAGGTGGTTCTCTACTAATTCCATTCATTTCATTCTGTCAAGCTTACTCTACGCCTGATTTATTTCCAGCGTTACTCCTACATAACAGAGGAGGACCCTGAGGCTCAGAGAGGTTAAAAGATTTGTGCAAGTCCACAGAGAAAGCTGTGTGGCCTGTGTTTGAACTCTGATCGAAGTTCAAAGCTTATGCTCTTCTTTTACAGTAAAGAAAATCTGACTCTCTAAGAAGTAATTATGTATAAAAAGACTCATTAAAAATAGTAATAACCCAGAGAACAAATTAAAAGATAAACTGGGGAAAATATTTCCTATACACATGGCAAACAAATGCCTAATTTACCCAATATAAAAAGAGCTTTTAGAAATCAATAGGGACAGAGGAATAGTCCAAAAGAAAATTAGACAAAGGCTGTGAATAAGCAATACCAACAGCAATAAACATATCAAAAAATAATTAACTTTACCAATCTTATGAAGGAAATGTAAATCAAAGCAGCAATTAAGTCTCATTTGCAACTTCACAAAGGTTTTAAAGATTGGTAATACACAGTGTTAGCTTTAGGTAATGAAGTATGGAGGGGGCATTCTCATTCACTGTTTAAAGAGAAAATCTGCTTTGCCCCCTTGGAGGCAACTTTGTAGTATCCTCCAAAATCCAAAGGTACATACTAGTTTCCCCACGAACTCCATCTCTAAGACTCCAAGCCAGAAAAATACTTACTCAAATGTCCAAGTATTTTAGTACAAGGAAGTTCACTGCCAGAAAATATTACAACCCAAATATCCAGCAACAGGGGATACTTAATAATTATGGCCCATCTACAAGTAGCTGTCAAGCCAATTCTGTATGCACAGAAATGGACCAAGACCACATTACACTGTTCAGTAGAAAAAAAGAATCCACAAAACATATGCATAGTTTGTGCTACTGGAAAAAGAGAAATGTGTCTGGCTAGATATGCATCTGTGCATTTGTCTTTGTATACGGAAACCTCTGGAAGAAGGGGCATCAGGCTCCACAGTGGACACCACTGAGCAGTAGAATCCAAAGAGGAAAAAGGAGTTTCAAATTCCACTTTATATACTTCAGTTTGCTTTGATTCTTTAAAATCATTTTATTGAGACAAATGTTCATTCTCTGGGAAGGTGGTAAAAGCAGTCTGAAGTTTATGCATGGTACCACCGGAACACAGCAGAGAAGCCCTAAAGCAAGCCCTCTCTCTGCCTGCAAGGAGCTCATAATGGATCAGAAGTGGACTTGTATTCAGAGACAAACAACTGTACAACAGGAGAGCCCACAAAACTGGAAGAAGACCCATGACAAGAGAGAACCACTGCATTTCGCAGAAAGTAAGGGGGAAAGTGAAAAGCTGAAAAGAGTTTCTTAGAGAGGTGATGCTCAAAGGGCCTTGAGGCAGAAGCAGGATTTTGCTGGTTGAAAAGGAAGAAAAAGGTATCCAGGAGGGGAGGACACAAGCAAGGCACTGAATGTCAAGTGACATTTCATTGAGCAAAGCCAAGGGGACATCTCATTCTTTGGTCTAGGCCCAAAGGTTTTAAGCAGGTATTCTTTCAATGCAGATTAAGTAATCATGGTGAGGTTGACAGGAATGCAGAAAACCTTCCCTGTGATCTTTCTACTGAACCCTGGAAGGTTTCCTGAGTCCTTATCATTCTCACTCTTCTTCTTCCTACTTAGGCAAAGAACAACCTCTTCTAGCTCATTTTCTCATCCACAAAACTGGGTAACACTACTGAACTCACACAGTTGTTGGGGGAATAAATAATCAAGAGAGGACCTTGCTCAGAATCTAGCCTATACCAAACTCTCAACAAATAGCTCTCTTATGGGGGGGGGAGGGGAGGGAGAGCAGGTAAGGACTCAGGAAACCTTCCAGGGTTCAGTAGAAAGATCACAGGGAAGGTTTTCTGCATTCCTGTCAACCTCACCATGATTACTTAATCTGCATTGAAAGAATACCTGCTTAAAACCTTTGGGCCCAGATCAGGGCTAGAAAAGGGGTGAGGTGAGAAAGGTGCCTAGGGCAAAAAATTTAAGGAGGCACGCTCACTCTCAGGGCAGTTTAAGTGCAGAGTCAGCACCTGGGAGTGAGTGTCTCCTTAAATTTTCCTTCCTAGGTGCCCAGCTTGTCTTACCCTACTTGGATCCAGGTCAAAACAGTGGCTTCTAAATGAACTTCTAAAAAGCAGGGCTTGAGTTAAATAGTGAGACTGCTTCAGGGAGAAGCAAGCAACTGCTGGCCCTGCCTGGATAGACATGCTTATTTAGGGGTGAGAGGAGAGGTGGGTGAGTATGGTTATAATGAGTGACTTAGCAAGCCTGGAGTAAGAGTTCCTAACTACAAGGCCCAGATCTCCCATTAATTGGCCCTGCCCCCTTCTCTACAATTCTCTAGTCAGCTGGTATTAACACATCCCAGGCCTCACCCTCTCCAATAAAGCACAGGCTGTGTCAGGAGCTATCCTGCTGCCTGACTTATCTCAGTGGGGTAGCACTGAGTTTTTAGATGAGAAGGCAATGTTCAATGATGCCTTCTAGAAAGGCATGCAAGTTGAAAGTAACACCAAAGAAGTGGCAGGGCTCCAGGTGAGACTGAAGGAAGGAAAGTCACTTACCCTGTAGGAGATGAAGTATTCTGGAGAAACACCCTGCAGAGCTTTATTCTGTTTTTCAAATGTGTGCAGTGGAGGTCTCTGGGTTGTGAGCTTATGGTTGAGTTATCACTGATGACAGATCATGAAAAATAGGTTTTTCCCAGGCTCTTTTCAGGTCCCTGCAGATATGATTAAATCCATGGGGTCTGAAAACTTAAGAATTCACCTCTCAGATTTTTACACAGCAAAGCAACAAGACTAGGGTGAAGAGAGGGGTAGACAAGGAGAACCAGGAAGGGAAGAGATGCATGGGTCCAGGGAAAGGTCCCAAGATAGAAAGCAAACTTTAACTCTGGAGAATGAGAAAGGTTTTTTAAAATTAAGACAAGTAGTATTGATTCTTGGAACATGAAAAATATCTAGCCTGAGTGTTCTGGAGTTCCTGTTGTTTAAGATGAAGATTTAAGGGATGCCTGGGTGGCTCAGTCAGTTAAGCGTTTGTCTTTGGCTCAGGTCATGATTCTAGGGTCCTGGGATTGAGTCCCTCATCAGGCTCCCTGCTCTGCGGGGAGCCTGCTTCTCCCCTGTCCCTGTGCCTGCCGCTCAGCCTGCTTCTGTGCGCGTGCGCTGTCGTCAAATAAATAAATCTTAAAAAAACAAAAAGATGAGGATTTAAGAAAGCCACCCAGAACACTGAAATTCCGGATGGGTGGAGAGAAATGTGAGGAGAATTGACATCAAGAGGGGCTTCTGGGCAAAGGAAAATTCACACTGAACTCATGAGCTCAGGCTTTAGGCTTATAATTCTGAAGTACAAGTAACATAAATTGCTACCCAAGTCATTCTGTATGGACCTCAGTTTCATATAGCAAGGACCACTCATCCACCAATTCATTCATTTACTCATTCACTTTCTCACACCTCTGTTAGGTATCTAAAAAGAGGTAGACATTGTGTGAAACACGGGGGATACAAGCATAAAAGATTTTTGTCCTGAGGACATCATGGTCTGGTGGAGAAGAGGGATAACTCAACAACTTCCATAGACCCTGATACTGATGAGAGCCATGCTTTAGTATCCAGGAGGAGGAGGAGCAGGAGGAAGACAAGGATTAAGATAAGGATGATGATAAGCTAACATATATGCAATGCTTATGATATTCCACACAATGTACTAAGTGATGGTGATATAGCAATAAACAGTGTAGAGCCTCTGCCCGTGAAGGACTTATATATAGTTCAGCATAGGAGACAAACTCACAAACAAGCAATTTCAGCCTAGTCTCTTAAGGGCTGTGCTCTATCACCTCAGATGATGGGCAATTCCCACTCCCTACACCCAGTCTCAGAAGGACCAATCAAGTCTTCCTAGAGAAGGAAGAGTTTGAGCTGAGACCTGAAGGGTACATGAGTTTTATCCAAGCAAAATCAAAATAGGGAGGGTTTTCTGGGTGGATGTAACAGCACCTAGCTAATCTTGATGTACAATAGAGAACTTAAAGTTTTACAGACATGTTTGTTACTCTTGTACAAATGTCTATTTGGAGCATGACAAAGCTAGAGCAGGTAGCCAATGCAACAAGAAGTAAAAATGATTGAAGAGGAAGAAATAAAAGTCTCATTATTCACAGACTACATGACCATATACAGAAAATCCAAAAGCTTCTATGGAGAAACTGTTCAGATTAGTAAATGAATTTCATAAAGTCCCTGCATACAAAGTCAACTTTAAAATGGTACAGTAGCATTTCAAAAAACTGGATATCCAGAAATAATTTTTTTTTAAATATTGGTAAGACCTCTACACTGAAAACTTTAAAATACGAATGAAAGAAATTAAAGAAGGCCTAAATAAAAATGTGTATACCATGTTCATGGATTAGGAAACTCAATGTTATAAAGATATAAATTCCTTCCAAATCAATTTGAGATCAAAATCCCAGCAGGTATTTTGTAGATATTTACAAGTTGATTCTAAAATATATATAGAAATGCAAGAAGCTAAGAATAGCCAAGGTAATCTTGAAGATGAGGAAGATAAAGGACTTACATTACCAGATATTCTGACCTATTATAAAGTGTTAATACTTAAAACAGCTTGATATTAGTACATGCATAGAGAAGCTGACCAACAAAACAGAAAAGATCCAGAAATATTCTTACACATATATGGTCACCTGATTCATGATAAAGTAACATTTCAGAACAGTAGATAAAGAATGGACTTTTTAATACGTGAGGCTTGATCTATTAGATCTTCAAATAGCAAAGATAAATCTTGTGCCTAACTTGCAACCATACACAAAAATCAGTTCCAGAACAATTGCTGATCCAAGTGAAAGATGTTTTTAGAAGGAAGCATAGAAGTACCTCAAGGCCTGGCGCAAGCAAAGATTTCTTTGCACAAACTGAATGAAATGGGATCTGATTAAAACCACAGGGTCAGATAATTAAAAATGTACCTCTCGTGTCAAGAGAGGTACCAAGACTTGTCGGGAGTCCAAGGAGCAAGGGAGGAAAGAGATGCATGGGTCTAGGAGAAGTTCCTGAGATGGAGAGAAAACTCTTTCATTTCTAGTAAGGAAAGAAAGCTGAGGAATGTGAAAAAGATGTTTGAGTCTGGTGTCCTAAAGCAAAAAAAAATGATCTGGCCTGAGCTCCTGTAGTTTATCATGGTGATTTAGGGAGGTCAACGCAGGACATTGCAACAATGGATAGATATAGAGAGGCACTAGAGCAACCATGAGCTGGATGAGCTTCTGGGCAAAGGAAATGCACACTGAACTCATGTATCTGCTTGCCTTTAGGCTGATAATTCTGCAATATAAGTATGCATGTAGACAAAAAGCCCAGTTTGGGTCATAAGGGCATTCAATTGATTCAGCATGATAAAAGATAATGCCTCTAATTAAACACTTCACTAAGTGCCCCTGAGGAAGGAAGATAGCAGATGTTGACTACATGTAGATATCCACAGAAGGAAATTACTTTAAAACAAATCAAGTCAAATTCAGTAGTTGACACTGTATAATTTGGGTCCCACATGCTGAGGGCACAGGGAGTCAGGGTGTCCTGAGGATAGAGGGACATTGTCAGATCAAGTTTCTTAGAGGAGGGGTGCTCTCAGCCATGTCTTGGAAGAAGTGCCTGTTTTGCAAATCAGTACAATAGGTCTTCAAGCAGCCTTCAGAGCAATTTCCCTGAGGAAAATTGGTCTTAACAACCAAAAGAGATGGATGAAGAAACTTCACCGACCCAAGCAGAGACATGCAAATGACTTCATCTCTCCCCGTGGTTCTGAGGCTACTAATTTCTCACCTAAACTCGCACTTGCTCTGTTACTTGAAATAAAAACTAAATCAAGTGATAGACTGCTTCTAGAAGACAGCAAAGGGGAAAGAGTGAGTTACTTTACCTGAGTTACTCTCAACTTGCCAACTTGGCCATTCGTCTTCACCACCTGGCATGGTGGGAAATCTTTGAGAGCCAAGTAAAAGATGCCGAATAAATCTAGAAGCCAGTCCTTCTGCGGCTCTTCAGGCTGCCAGAAAAGAAAAATCACAGGATGCAGCCACCAGTGGAGCAAGCTGAAAGTGACAGATTTTCCTGCGCTATGTTCTCCCATAAGGAATTAAGAAGAGACACTTTAGGGGCGCCTGGGTGGCTCAGTTGGTTAAGCGACTGCCTTCGGCTCAGGTCATGATCCTGGAGTCCCTGGATCGAGTCCCGCATCGGGCTCCCTCTCGGCAGGGAGTCTGCTTCTCCCTCTGACCCTCCTCCCTCTCATGCTCTCTGTCTCTCATTCTCTCTCTCGCAAATAAATAAAATCTTAAAAAAAAAAATTTAAAAAAAAAAAAAAAAAAAAAAAGAAGAGACACTTTGCCCTGACTTTGAACACAGGAAGTTGGGTGCTTCAAAATCTTGCAGACTGTACTGTGGTGAAGTAAATAGGATGGCAGACACTGCTAACTGGTCCTCAAGGGGCTACATTTCTCAGCCTCCCTAGAGGTCAGGCAGGGCCATGTGATCTAGCCAATGAAATGAAAGCAGAGGTCATCGAATCTCTTCCAGTCCTGGCCCTGGGAGGTTCCCACATTTAGTATTCCACACTCTTTCCCCTTCTGTCGTCCTAATTCAGTTGAGCTCAATGACTTTGGGAGCCATGTGTTGACTATGGCAGACTCCCAAGCCAGAAGGATTATCACCTGGGGAGCCTGCTAACAGGAACAACCACTTTGGGTTTTACATGAGGGAGAAATAAACTTCGATCTAGCCATGATACATTTTGGAGTTGTTTGTTACAGCAGTTAATGTTTTCTTAATTGATACAGAATGTTCCTGCATGATGACTATGTCTAGAACATTTGGGTGATTTGACAGCTTTGGTATGGAAGCCAAGGCCATTCTGGACTGTAAACATGGAACAAAAGAAAAGAACAAACCACAAGGAGCACATAAGCATTTAGAGTCTCCGGACCTGACAGAGGGTCTGTGACCAAAAGGGTGAAGTTTTCCCATTCATTAAACAGTCCAGTGAATGAGGGAGGCAGGTAACCAGATCATTACTGGGAATGCATTCAGAGTCACAGTAAATTCAAGTCATAGTCTTGCAAAATAAGGAAAGGCTTTCCAGGCAAGAGATGTTCGAAATTAGTCTTGAAGAATGAACAAGCAGGGACCAGGTAGAGATGAGAAAGGAACAGGGGAAGGGATGGAGCTATAGAACAAGGAAACAGAACCCAGCAGAGTGGTTTTGAGGGTGTCCCTGCCAGATCGAGAACAGAGGGTACGTTAGAGTAGCAGCGGGGCCCTAGCTAGGAGGGGGCTGCAGAGAGTCTGACCTAGGATGAGGGGAACAAGTAAAATCACTATAAGGAGCCCAGAGCTGGCTCACAGTCAATGCCCCAGGAGCGCTCCCTGCTGGAGGGAGGCTGCAAGGGGCAGGCTGAACCCACCAGACAAGCCATCTAGAATAGTGATTAAGAATACTGATTTACGGGCGCCTGGGTGGCTCAGTTGGTTAAGCGACTGCCTTCGGCTCAGGTCATGATCCTGGAGTCCCGGGATCGAGTCCCGCATCGGGCTCCCTGCTCAGCGGGGGGTCTGCTTCTCCCTCTAACCCTCTTCCCTCTCGTGCTGTCTCTCATTCTCTCTCTCTCAAATAAATAAATAAAAAATCTTAAAAAAAAAAAAAAAAAAGAATACTGATTTAGAAGTTAAACTGAACCCAGGTTCCAAATCCAGTTGCACCCCTTGGTCCCTAACTACAGGATTTTATACAAGTGACTTCACCTCTCTAAGCTCTTTTCCCATCTGTAACAACCAGGAGACTACCATTGTTCTCAAAGCTTTCCATGAGCTAATATCCATGAAGCCCAAAGCACAGTGCTCCGCACATACTAAGTGCTCAGTGAAGAGTGGCTCTTAGTATCCTGACCAGAGAAAGTGCTTGGCCTGACAAACTGGGGGAGGGATGCAGCTAACAATGAGGAAAAAGGAACCCCTCCCCTTGCACCTCCATTCCGATCATCTGGGCAGAGTACAGCACATCTGACCTCAAATCCATTATCTGCTACCCTGTGCCCTCACAGCCGAATTTCAAATAAAGCATCCCAGGCACTTTTGTACCATGTGGCACACTGAGGGGTGAAAAAAAAAAAATCCTCTCTTGGCTCTCTAAACAACAGCACCCCCTACCCTTGCTTATTTGTCTCTCCACCTGTTTATTTATTGTCAAGGTCTATTTGGCCCCTTGATGCTGACAGGGCCTCCTGAAATACTGCTGAGAGATCAAGCAGGAAAACCCAGGTCTGCACCGCCGTGCTCAGTAACGAGCCACCCCATGCGGGGAAAATGCCATCTCAAGTGTCCATCGATGCCACCCTCTCCCCTCCGGCACCGCCCCAGCTGCGCAGCTGACCCCAGACGCTCCCGCGCCCCAGCAGGGGCTCCGGGGCCGCCGAGTGGCTGGTCCCGCTGCGTGCATGCCGCGCGGGTTTTCCGGTGGGAGGTGTGCGGAGGAGCGGTGGTCATTTGTACCAGCTTAGGCGGTAGCCCGCGTGCTTGACTGACAGCCGGAGACAGGACTGCTCGGCAGGCTGGCGTGTGAACCGTAAACAGCCCTTTGACAGATGACAGGATCTTCTAGAGCTGTGGCAAAACAGTGGGACAGAGACCTACAGAGGAGAGATCCTGACTGCAAGGAGCTGACGAAATTGGGCCTAGAAATGATAGAAGCCTGGAGACCCTGTGTCCAGAAGACGAGCGCGGGGGCTCCCTGTGTGAGAGGCGGGACATGTGTGGCTCGCGCAGTGAATCTGTGCAACAATTTAACGGGTCTGACTGGGGCCCCCAACACGCCCCAACTCTGCTGCCCACTTGCAGAAACTGATTTCAAGCAGGGGTTTCATTGTTGTCCTTATTAGTTTTATTTTCAGCAGGTGATTATACTTAAACTCAACTGCCTCCTTGTCAGCAAGTGACTTTTACTTCTTTTCAAGTGGCGGGCATGATTTTTCTCTTTAAATGGCTGATCTTGGGGGGAGGGCAGGGGAAGATTTAATTGCATGGAACTGTATATCTTATTTCTCCTCTCTGGAGATTTCATTATAGGCCTAAAACCAGAGAATTGCTCTGCCACCTCTCGCGTTCTCTTCCAGCTATTTCAGGGTTTTAATAATTATTCATTAATTGCACACTATGATAAGATCCTCACTGTTTTGAAACATTCTCCCTCTGGCCTCCATACGATTAAAGACCCTGACTGCCTGCCAAGAGCGTAAAATTAAAAATCAAAGCACTACCTCTGAAAGGTTTAATACATGCCATATTGAAAGAGTTTTTGCAGCTTACAGCCATTTTATTCTATCAGCAGCTCGAGGGAAAGTGCAACTCCATGTTGAAACTGTTCTCCTTTGAAACATAAGTCAACAGGACCAGCATTGGGGGAATTTTTCTCACAGCTGTTATCTCCTTCGGATGAGCGGCTTGTTTCCCCAGATAAAATTTGCCTCTTGCTGATGTCAGACCTCAAGGATAACTTTAGACTGCAGGAGAGAACCTCCCTCAAGGTTCTCTAAATTACAGACAAGCATCATTTTAAAAGGGCACATTCCACTCAGACTGGCCCCGGAGGCAATTAGAAATAGAATCACACATATTTTCCTGCAAAGCCTAAAGCAACTCTGCCTACTCCTCCCACTCTAACTCTGTGTTTCTTCCTCCTTCCTGGCTGAGCAAGAGATTGACTTTCTGGTCAACCCAATAAATTTTACATAGGGGTTCATTCAACATAGGAGGAATGAATGAAGAATGAATGAATGAATACAGCAACAGCAAAGGACAGGAAAAGGACAAGCCAGAATTTCTAAACAAAATGAAACAGCTAACATCTTGCAAATTTTGCAATTACTGTCACCTACTAAAATCTACAGCCCAGAGCAAGCCAATACTTGAGAAACAAAATAAGATCCAAATCATGTTTGCATGCACACACTCTTTGCTTCCTTTTCATGCTCCTCATGGAAGCTCTCATCCATATTACCCCCAGCCTTTCAATAGCTTTCTCAGATAAGGAGTTGCTAGAGAAAATTATACAGGCAGATCAGAGCAAGATCCCACTGAACTGTGTGTCCCTGATGGTGGCACACCATTGCCTTGGGAAGGGAGTGGTGGCATCCTCTGTCCTTGGGCCCCACGCCCTGTATTCATGCCCCCAAAGGACATTCTGGGATTCCAGAAGGAAAGTTGGGGCTCCAAGATCCCAAGAGTGACTTCATGGCTCAACACAGACAGGAGGAGAGAGAGAATAGTCCAGATTTTAAGAATAGAAGTTGGGCATCCACTAAATACTTATTAAATTTCAACTGTTCCAACCTTCCATTGCTTCCTCTACCAATAGAAAACACTAAAAAAAATCTACCACCTGAGACCCCTAAGATCTAACGCCACGCAAACTCTCTACTGGCCAACACAAATCCTCTACTCCAAAGAGAGTTTATTGAACTCTGACAAGCATGGCTTTGATCTGGGAATTTGCTCATAGCTCTTCTACTGTAAGTATCTTTCTTGCCTCAACCACTCCATTTTGCCCTTGCTTCCAAGTGAGGCTCAAGTCTTCTCTCCTCTAAGAGGCTTTCCTGGTCAAAGTCCTAGCTGCCAAGGGTCTGTTTCTTCAAGAAAGGGGTAAGTATCCAGGTCTTAGGAGTTCCAGGCACTCCTCACATTGAACAGCACAACAGCTGGGCTTCAAGAGTAGCTGCCAACCAATAGTCCACTGTGAACTTTGTCATCATGTCTTCATTTTGGAAATCCTGAGTGGTAGGCACACCCTGCTGGCTCAGGAAGGACGTCAGACACTTGTGAATGTGGGAGATCAAATGGATTATGCACATTTTGGGATTCAATTTAGGTTCTGTACAGTAAAACTAAAAAGGTTCTATTGTAATTGCCTTTTGCTGCATAACCCATCCCAAAACTTGGTGACTTAAAATGAAAACCATTTTAACATATCCCATAATTCTCTGAATGGACTGGGCTTGGCTGGGTGGTTCTTCTGTTTCACATGATGGAGGTTGGGGCTACATTCATCTGGGAGCTGGAATGGACTAGAATATTCCAGATAGCTATCTTTCACATGTTGAGGGGACAGCTGGAAGGCCGAGCTCAGCTAGGACCTTGGAATGGTAGGATGCTCTCTATATCCAGGTAGTCCCAGGACCTCCCTCTCTCCACAAGGCCTATCGACACAGCCTCTCCCGCTGGTCTCTTCCGCAGGGTAGCCAGATGTTTTATATGGTTTCTTAGGGCTCCCTAAAAGCAGACAAGGAAGGTGCCAAACTCCCTTAAGGCAAAGTCCAAGACTGACATGGTGTCATTTTTGCTACATTCACAGTTGCTGAAAGCATGTGACCAGCCCAGCCCTTATTTGCGAAGAAGGGGACCCTACAAGGGCATGGCAACTGTAACTGGAAATACCTATGATTTCTACAGATGACAGAGTGGCAGCTACTGGTACTACAACTGTGGTGTGTTAACCTATATCGTAAGTGAGGGAACACAAGTGAGTGCTCCATCTCCATTAGAAACTGATGAAATTAAAGATAGGATATTCTTCTATTCTATCCAAGTTCAGAAACCACCAAAATTCTGTCTCATGATCCCTTCTGGCTCTGAGGACCCCAGATGAAGAACTCAAAAATTAAGAGCTGAGGGTACTTTTAGTCAAGCATAGACTGTTGGCATAGCTGAGCACTGAGGGGCCTCAGAGATCATCTGGTCAGGCCAGTCTGGGGTCACAAACTCATGTACCTGGTGAGGCCAGATGCCGGGGCACCAGGGTGAGCTTCCGCCTGAGGCTGAGTGAGGCAGGAAGTGCCTGGCCCCTCGAGAGGCGCACACATGTGTTCACTCTGCTGCCCTGGTCACCAGTGGGAGGCCCTTCGTCCAGCTCCTGCATTATACAAGAACAAAGGCCCAGGGAGCAGAAGGCACTTGTCCAAGGTCTCAAGGCGAGAGTCTAGAGGCCCCAGCCTTGGATTATCTTGGCCATGGCTCTGGATGTCAACTCGGCCCAGCTGCCTTTTTCACTCTGATGTCGTTCAAATCAGCCCCTGTGAACCATCGCTATTAACCCATGGAAGAGAAAGAAGCACTTACTGCTCATAACGACAGACAGAAAGCCTTGCTGCCACCTTCCCCCACACCCACTCCCCAGACCATCCCTACACTCATCCCATGAGTCTTCCCTGAGGAGCTTTCCTCAAGGCCTTACAACCATATCTTCAGTTCAAAGCCTCAATGCCTTCTCCTACAGAAAAACTTGCAAATCCACAAGGGGAGCCCCCAGCAGCCCTTGTTCTCACCTTCCTGCCCTGGCAACCACCTCTCCGTGATGCTACTACCCAGGCCTTTGTCTCCACCAAATTATACCAGTTGTCTCACTTCCCCATCTGTGAGGGCCTCTCCCACCTCACCTAACTCATGTCCCCACCATGGTACTGACCTCAGACTTCCCACCTCTTATTGGAACTGACCCCTCCCAAGCAGATGTGACTTTATAAAGAAGACTCAAAAAGGCAATGCCTCAAGATGAGGAATGTATTGCAAAGGATGAAATTTCAGAAATGGTGCCAGGCAGGTCTCATGAAATACAAGTGCCTTCCTACTTACCCGTGCAGAGGACTCATTTATCATACATGTCTTAAGTTACCTTTCTTGAAGACTTACTTCTGGCTGGGCACTGAACTAAGCACTTCCCATGTTTTAGTTCAGTTAGCCATCTCCATGAGTCTAGGATCAATACTATTTTCAAGCTCATTTTATAAGGGAGGAAAATGAGGCACGGAAGAGTTCAGTAATTCACCTACATCCACATAGGTTCTCACCCCTTGTCTGTGCAACCAGAATGCTTATTCTCCTGTATCATGTTATAATTTTGATTTTACAGTTTCTTGGCCAGGTTGGGGGGAGAAGAAGCTGGCAGGGGAAGCAGCAGTTGCAGACGAGACCCTCATTGGGGCTTGTCCCTCCTTATGTAATCCCTGCGCCACCCAGGCTCCCAGCTCTTCAGGGGTGAGGCTTTGCATTCCCAGGCAGGGGAGGCCATCTTTAGGCCAGCTTGCCAGAGCACAGATGACAAGCTCGCTAAATGAAAGTGACAGCTAAGACCATGAACATGTTTGTAAAAAGACAACTCAGCATCTCAATTTAACTCCAAGAAAATTCAATTTCACCTGGGGAGCAATCTCCCTTTGGCCTCTGCTACCCTGCCCTGATGTCTCTCTTATTTAAATGTGTGCGGCTAGAACCTTCCACTGTTCAGCAGGCTGAATACCCCTCAGAGATTCATAATGGGGAGCAAGGCACTGCTGGATTCATTAAATGCCACTGTCGAAGAGCACCAGTCCTTACCCAGGAACACTTGGTAGGAAACACATTTTTGAAACCACACAGAACAGAGGGGAAGACTGTCCTCTGGGTTTCCTTCAGGCCTCCGTCTTCCTTTGTAAGCCTAGATCTTCCTAGGCCAGTTTGAAGCAAAGGACCAGAGAGAGACAGAGTTTCCTGGACCTTTCTTGAGAGCAGAGATGCTTCAGGGACTTCCAGTGACATGTTCATTTGGTCTCTGCCAAGAACAACTGAGCCACTGCCCAGACCAATGGGCCACACTGGTGTCCCTGGAACATACTCATGCCTGCATCTCTGTCTTTGATTACAATAGTCCTCTTTGCCTGGGAGGTCCCCCTGCCTCCTCTTACCCTACCCCTACCTACCTCCTCTTCATTTACCCTGTTCTGATGCCTTCTTCTCCCCGAAGCCATGTTCCCATAACCCTACCCATCAAGAACCCTCAGGACTTCGAGAACATTCACAAGCTAACAGCAGAGTGGTGAGGGCACAAGGCCTGGCTTCAGGCTGCCTAGAATCAGATCCCAGCTCCACCCCTTACGAATTATGTGACCTTGGGAACGTTTCTTTCCTAAGTACTCATTTTACCATGCCTCAGTTTTTCCAAAAGTAAAATGAGTCCAAAGGTACCCACATCATACACTTTAAAGATTAAATGAATAACATGTAAAGTGCTTAGTGCAATACCCAATACATGCTAAACACCCAATAAATATTATCTAATTTCATCTCTTGGCCTCTATACTCTACCCAGCTATGTATCATCAGCTTCAGCTACATTAAACTCCCCACTTTGCAAACACCATTCATTTCTACAGGTCCTGTCTCCTTTTAATTCTCTTTGCCTGAAATTCTCTACTGCTGCTTTTCTGCCTGGCAAACTTCTAGTCATCCTGTGAAGTCCAATTCACAAGGACATTTTCTGAGAGGCCTTCTTTAGCAGCCCAAACAGACTTGGTCCCTTCATGTGTTCCCAAAACTTTATACATAACCTTATACATAAGAGGCACTTACCCTTCTGCTTTATGGTTAGTTCTTTAAAAGTCTCTATCTGCCATCAAACTGCAGATCTCAAGCAAGGAGTTACATTCATCTTTATGTCTGCAGCACCAAGCCCGGAGCTGTATGCTGGGTTTAATTGGATCCTTCTGTGTATAAGCTGTGTTCTCTCCCCAGGACTGTTGGCTCAGCTTCTTGGGATGCCAAAGCCAGTGCCTTTTAGGTCTTTATAGCTCAGAACTCGAAGGTTTTTGTTGCGGATAATGAATGCCCTCTACAACCATAGCAGCTGATAGGCAGTTCTTAGAGTTACCATAGTTGAAATGACTCTTCTTTTTAATTCCAAATCATTCTGGAAAGTGTTAATGGTGTATCTATCATGTGCCAGATATGGGCTGCCTGACATGGAAAGAAAGAAGGAATGAGTGCACCTAACTTTGAGGCCAGTTGCCTGGTCAAGGAATGTATAGAACTCACAGCTAGAGGACAGGGCCTTGACCCAATTGTTCTTGCTTGTGATAGGTTATATGCATGTGGGGAGTCCTAGACTGGATTTTGAAGTTCATTCAAACTGACACACTCACCACAAATACACACACTTACACACATGCCCATGCTCACAAGTGTGCGCCGATCTCTCCATGTCTCTCTCTCTTCCCACCCCCGATGCTCTTCCATCACTATAATGCATCTTTAAACAGGAGGCCTAAATACCAGTCTCTTCTTGGTCCTGAGCATGCATCAGGGCCTTCACTGCTTGGAAGGCTGTAGACATCAAAGGAGTTGGTTGAAAAGAATGTCAACATTTCCAGCTTTTGATGAATAGCTCCTGATTTTAGTGGATTTCAATAACCCATTTCACATACACACACAAATGCACACCCTTTGTAATTACCTTTTGATAGGACTTCTGCTTAGCCAAGAGAGCAGGAGTCTCCAAAGTGTAGACAGGTGTGAACAGCCCCTTGTTTGGGGAGACTCAGCAGTGAAAGAGAGCCAGATGTGGACAGACAACATTCCTGGACAGACAAGCCCAGTATTAAGAAGGATCCTCTTACCCGTACTTCGTGCAGGGATAGACCTATGTTGTTATTAAGAGTAAGCTTACATCCATTTTGAGTTTATCTTTGTGTATGGTGTTAGAGAATGGTCGAGTTTCATTCTTCTGTATATAGCTGTCCGATTTCCAAGATCTATAAAGAACTTCTCAAACTCAACACCCAAAAAGCAAATAAGTCAAAAAACGGGCAGAAGACGTGAACAGATTAGCCATCAGGGAAATTCAAATCAAAACCACATTGAGATACCACCTTACACAAGTTAGAATGGCAAAAATTGACAAGGCAAGAAACAAATGTTGGAGAGGTTGTGGAGAAAGGGGAACCCTCTTACATTGTTGGTGGGAATGCAAGTTGGTACAGCCACTTTGGAAAACAGTGTGGAGGTTCCTCAAAAAGTTAAAAATAGAGCTACCCTTTGACCCAGCAATTGCACTACTGGGTATTTACCCCAGAGATACAGATGTAGTGAAAAGAAGAGCCATATGCACCCCAACGTTTATAGCAGCAATGTCTGCAATAGCCAAACTGTGGAAAGAGTGGAGATGCCCTTCAACAGATGAATGGATAAAGAAGATGTGGTCCATATATACAATGGAATATTACTCAGCCATCAGAAAGGATGAATACCCAACTTTTACATCAACATGGATGGGACTGGAGGAGATTATGCTAAGCGAAATAAGTCAAGCAGAGAAAGTCAATTATCACATGGTTTCACTTACTTGTGGAACATAAGGAATAGCATGGAGGACATTAGGAGAAGGAGGGAAAAATGAAGGGGGTGGAAATCGGAGGAGGAGACAAACCATGAGAGACTATGGACTCTGAGAAACAGACTGAGGGTTTTGGAGGAGAGCGGGGTGGGGGGATGGGTTGGCCCGGTGGTGGGTATTAAGGAGGGCACGTACTGCATGGAGCACTGGGTGTTATACGAAAACAATGAATCGTGGATCACCACATCAAAAACTAATGATGTATTGTATGGTGACTAATATAACATAATAAAATTAAATTTAATTTAAAAAAAAAAAAAAAAGAGTAAACTTAAATGTCACCTCCTTGGGGAGTTTGCCACCAAAGCATGCCCAGCTTGGCAAGGGCTGTTGGAACTAGAGCCCAACCTAACCCCATCCCCTTGACTGGGCCCCCTCATAGGGCCCAACCTGCACAGTCATACATGATGGCCCTATATTCCTGAACCCACCAGAAATCCAGAGGATGGGCAACTTGCCAGCACCCCCACTACAACAACTTGCTCTCCTGTTTAATCCCAACACCTTGTTCTCATGTCTCTAGGTTTCATCTCCTAGAAGTAATTAGCTCATTTATTTCTGAGTACAGGTCAGAGCTAGAAGGGACCTCAGGGATCCCCTAAAATAGCTCCCTCATTTTCTCCAGATATGGACACTGAGACCTCTACGGGGTGGAGTGATTTGCCAACAACCCCCTGGTTTGGTCTGTGATGCTGTGGCTGGAATCCAAGCAGTCCAGAAATGGAGCTTTCATCCCTACAGAGAGAAATTTTCTCCCCAACCACAGCACCTCCAGCCTTCATCCACTCGCCTCACAAAAACTGTTGCAGAGGCAGACCAGGGGAGAGAGAAGAATGGAAAAACAACTTAGCCATCCATGTTCCTGAAAAAAATAAATGTCAAAACAAATGTTTCACCATGTTCTTCTGATAATGGGTCAGCAGAAACATCTTGACATATGGAGGAAAAACAGACCTTTTCCCTCTACTTTTTAAAAAAGTTTTATTTCTAAGGTCCCATAGGGGAAAAAACCCATAAGCTCCTTTGGAAGGCTATTAAAAACAGTCTTCTGAAGACGGTCCTACCCTTCTCAGTGGGAGCCTCTTCCTCTGCTCCTGTTACAACTTAGATCCTTAAGAGCTCTCAGTGGAAATGGGGAACTCATTGTCCTCCAGTAAACCATCTCATGCAGATGTGTACACGGTGTAGACGTCACCCCTCAGCTTTCCTGCCTCCTTATTAACCGACTTCAGTGGTTTTTCATCTTAGACCCGCATTGTTTTCTAGCAGCCTGTCCCTTGCTCTCTCCGTGCCCCCATGTCCTCCATGTATCCCACAAGTGCCAACCATGTTTTAGTGCTTTGAGGACCAGGACTTGCTAGATGTCTGGGTCCCCACACAAGCAAGGTGCTGCTTTTTGAAATCACAGGGTCCTAGACTTTCTAGCCTGCAGGGACCTCTGAGCCTGCCTGTCCAGTGGCCCAACATCACCCATTGAGCCCCCCAGCCCTTTCCCACCCCTCAACAAAGGCGACTTGAGCCTTCCTAGAGCTTCTACATCATTTTCAGGCTCCCCAGTGAATTCTGATGTCCACTGAAGATTTCTATCTAACCCATCCCTCACTTTACAGAGGAGCAGCCCCATGTTTCCATAGTCCCACATCTATGAGCGGCAAACCTGAACTCTAGAGCCCCGGAACCCCTTTGTCCTGGGCGCCTGTGTGTGCTTTCCACCTTACCAGAGTCCTCATCCCTGGTTCACATTAGAATTGGGGATCTTTAAAAACAACCACCACCAATTGCTTTGAAATAAGACACCCACCCCAGACCAACCAAATCAGAAACTTTGGGGATAGATCCTGGGCATCATCTTTAAAAACAAACAAAAAAAAAAACGTTGATAATGCTCCAGGTCAGCTAGAGTTGAGAACCATTAGGCTTCGCCATGCCATCCTCAAACAGAACTAGCTGAATGAATACATGGAAATAAATGCCTCAAGTAATATAAGCCTTAAAAAGATCTGTATCCATCAACCAGTACCCCCTAGATACTCACTAAAGATAAGGTCAAATTCAGCAAGGAAAGTGAATTCTCAGCCCCACAAGGGACTGCCACCAACTCCTCCTGCTGCCTTTGAACTGTAGGCCAGCTGGTGGCAAAGCAGGCTACCCAGCCCTTGGAAAGCTTGTCCTGCGAGGTCTGCTACCCCGTCCTCCTGCTCAGTCTCAGGAACTGACTGTTACTGGTGCATTAGCTGAGCTCAGCAGGGCTGTGCTGGTTTAGCACTCTCACCATGGAACAACAAAGTCAAAGGAGCCAAAGCTATCCACTGTGCCCTCTTCTGGACTCCGAGTTGGAGGACATATCTGCCTAGTGGGTCCATAGTATTTGAATCCCTGTATTCCATCCCTGTAGCCTGGTAGAGAAAGTTCCATGATCATTTCCTAGTACCTTTTGACTTTAGTTTCCCTATGACTACCAGATACTTTTCAACTGAATTATATAGGCAGAACACACATCCAGTGGGGGAAAACTACACACCAAGTGCCTAGCCCTTTAGAGCCTTTAGCAAGATCCACACGCTCAGCCTGGCAAAATCCCCACGGTATCAGCCCACTACACAGTGTTTCCAAGAGATTTTCTGGATCTGTTGCTTCTTTCTCTGCCTGACCAAATGCTAGTGATTTGAGTGCACTAAGCAAATGCTTGGTTTTCTTCTGGGGTGTCATCTAAGTGAAACAAATGCCTTTATTCTCTGTTATTTGAAGAGACTGCCAGTAAGGACATGCTATCTGCATCCCCTGCTCCCCAACAGGACAGCTGACATTCCAGAAGGGTATTTATCCCATTTGATGCTGTCTGACCCTAACCCAAGCCAGCCTTCTATTCAAGTGTCTCAAACGAGGTTCCAGCCCATAGTTATACCTTTATTGTCTCTCTGCATTTAGGCCAACATTATATAAGGCCAAGAATACAGAGTTCCTTGAGGCCCACCCTGAGCCCCTATGCTACCCGCATACTGACCAAAGCCCAGTCTCGTCTCTCCTTCATTTCTGACCTGAACTCTTTATGACCTTGAAAGAAGGGCAAAGACCACAGGACCCAACACTGGAAACTAGCACCAGAGGAAACGCATTTCACCAAATGCAAGACGGAAGCATACCAAGTAAACCAGCCACCTGGAGATATCCTTAATAAGCCACAGCAACATAAGGCTGTCTTTGCACAACAAACGTGTTCCAACCAGAAACACATGGGAATCAACTGGGGAGCTTTTAAAGTATACTGATGCCTGACTTTCACTCCCATAAACCCTGATTTAATTGGTCTAGGGTTCAGCCAGGTCATTATTATTTTTTCTTTTTTTTTTTTCTTTTTTTTTTTTTTTTTTTTTACACAAAGCTTTTTCAGTGATTATAATGTTCCAAGCCAAGGTTAAGAAGCATGGAGGCAAAGGGACACTGAAAGCACAGAGGTAGAGACCACAAGGAAGGCAAAAAGAAGAAAGTAGAGAGATGTTGTGGGGGCGGGGTGGGGGCGGGGGGAGATTCAGACTGGGATTAAAGGAAAGGAAGGGGAACAGAGAAAGAAGAAGAGACAACCAGGGCAGGAAGGAGAGGACAGGGGAAAGGGGGCCAGACTGATAGAGACAACACAGAGGGCTGGGGAAGGCAGGAGAAAGAAAGAGAAGACAAATAGGTCCGGAATAAATCCAGATGGCAAGAAGGCACACTAAGGGTATCTCAGAGCTTACTGTGTGCTGGGTCCACTTAGCCAGGGGCCTTGCCAGAGAGGGGGAGGGGGTGATAGAGGGCAAAGAGAAAGAATAAGGAGACAAGGGCAACAAAGGGAAGAGAGAATGGAAGAGAATTTTCACATCAAGAATGAAGAAAATTGAGCAAACATGTGTAACCTGTCCCCTCAGAGCCCAGTCAATAGTACTTTGTGACCGATTTCAATAAAATCTCAGTGGGGGCAACAACTCCAGAGTTTTCATTAAGCACAACCTGGTCTTTTTCCTTTCTGCATGCAGGTAGTTTCTAGCATCCTGAAGATGCTCTTCTTTGCGCTGTGTTGGGAGCAGGCCCGCTGGGAGGGAAGCAGGGCTCCCAGGACCTGGGAGGAATTGCTTCTTCATGGGGCGTAGGCCATTTGGCTGCTCTGCAAAGCCCCAAGTTCACTGAGGCCCCTGAAAATGAACTCTCAACAGCAGCTCCATTTTTTTTTCCTTTTCTGAAAACAGTCAAAAAGAAGAGGCTGCCAAGGGAGCCCAAGAGCACAGTTACAATTAAAGTTTCCTTAGCATTTTCATTAGAAACCTGTTTTAGTGGTTTATACCTCAGCAGTAAAACCAGAGCTGTTGTCTTGCTTCTCATGGCCCAGAGGCTCAGCAGGAACAGAAATCTGCTTTGATCACAACAACAACAAAAATGCACTTCGTGATAAGTGGACCATAATGAGGGGTAAATGCTTCTGATACTAGACTGGCTCCCCACTCACATTGCACATCAAAAAGTGTTTCCTAAAAATGAAAGGAGCCTATTTGTGTCTAGTGACTTGAACCCCAATTGCTCTGAGCAAATTCTGGTGGGAGTGCTGTTTGTCCACATCTACACATCTTCACCTATGGTCACCTGGCGTTCCAGACAGGGACCTGCCAGACGCAGCTCTGAAGACACAGAGAGGGAACTCACCTCCCACTTGGAAAAAAAAAAAAATCAAATTTAGGCTCTTAGGAACCTGACCTTGGGGCCCTAACTATACAAGCTCTGTGCTACAGGTGTTACTGCCCATCCAGCCAGTCCTGACTCTGTTTGGACCAAAAAAAGGAAGTCAGCTCACCAAAGACCCACCACAATGACCACCACTCACACTGCCTTCACTGTGGGCCATGCGCTATTCCCAGTGTCCTGAATACTTTACAAGTAGTAACTTGTCGAATTCGCAAATAACCCTATAAGGTAAGTCCTGTTATTAGATTCATTTTACAGATGGGTAAATCAGAGCACAGAGTGGTGATCATCATTCCCTAAGAGAGTTAGCAGTGGGGAATTTGGGATAAAACCCAGCCAGACACTGACTCCTGCCTTTCTATCTTTCATTTAAAAGCTTCCATCCTTCTCTACCTTCTTCTTTCCCTCCCTTTGTGTGTCTGTGTAAAATATTTTGAACCCTGAGCCCAAAGTGTTTGGTCTGGTTTGGATGGGAGGCATGGGAGAAATTTAAATTAAGTTTCAATTCACTACCACTAAATATATACTGAGCATTTTACTATGTGCCAATTTCTATGCCTAGAGAGATAGGAGAGAAATACTAGATGGGACCAAGCAAAGTCAGGTGTACTCTGCTCTAAGCTCTCTTAACATCCCTTCCATAAAAACGTGACCATCTACTTGGGAGACAAGACACACAGGTGCAGGCACACTTGCCCAGATATATATACAACCAGCAGCAACATGAAAGATCATCTTTAGCTAAAAGAGACCTGGGAGATCATCAAATTCAATGTTCCTATTTATAAGTTGTGTCAAACAGCCCTAGTGGACTGCAGTGACATGCGAAGGTCACTTGATCCACTGCCTCTCATTAGGGGGCCGTTTGAAGGCAGCACGTGGTGAGTATGGAGTATTTGCCAGTCATATGGCAGTAAATGGCAGAAAGTCATTCCCTGATGGCTAAACCAGTATGAGTCTCCCATGCTAGTTGCGATCTGCCTTTCCTGTGACAAAACCCAGAGATTATCCATAAAGATGTGACTGGGGAGTTTGGGAACACTCAGACAAACATCTAATCAAGGGGCCCTGGATGAAATGTCAGAGAGACAAGATGGGACGGAGGACTTTCTAGGCCAAGGGACTTGGCTGGAGAACAGAAATGAACTGCCCAAAGAGCCAGATGACGAGTGTCCATCCTCCAATGCTACAAGATCATAGGATTCAAAGTCTCAAGAATAGCTCTACTGTAGATCCCATATGCTTCCTGTGATTTGCATTCTCCAACCACCTCAGTTAAAGGCAGCCCCCTACTCCTCCTTGTTCAGGTAAAAATTCTTAGAAGTTATCTTGTGAGTAATAAAAAAATCCCCAACTCCTGGGACTTAACCTATAAACCTTTGGAATTTCTGGAGCAACAGGGTTATCTTCGTGATTAACTCAGAATGGGGCTGGTCATACCAGAAAGACCAAGCATGTGATTGGAAGGTTAGGATTTTGAGTCATGTGAGATCAGCCTGACCTCCAGGAGGAGGGGAGGGAAGCCAGGAGTGGGTCCTGTGGGCAGAACCCTGTCTATGTAATGAAACCCCAATAAACATTGTGGACAACTGAGCTCAGGTAATCTTCCCTAGACTGCAGTACTCTGAGTATTGTCATACGTGGGTGTTCAGAGGGCAATGCATCCCTGCAGTGAAAGCTCTACATTTGGAACCCATGCAGTCTTTACCCTATGCAATTATTTTAAATTCTAATTTGTAACCTTTTGCTATTATAAAACTGTAATCCTAAGTATGGAGCTTCTGGTTAGTTCTGAGTCTTTTCAGTGAATTACTGAACCTGAGAGTGGTCATGGGAACCCAGAAGTTTCTAGCCAACTGGACAAGAGTAAGGGGATCCCTGGGGACCCCTGAATTTTCAGCTAGTATCTGAAGCAAGAACAGTTTTGCAGAGGACTGTGCCCTTCATCTGTGAAATTTGGCCCAATTCCACGTACCCCGATACCTCTATTTTTCTTACATCTCCCATCCTATCTGCCAAGAAATCCCATTTGTTCCAGTTTCAAAGTATCTCCAGAATCTGATCAGTTGACACAATCTCCCCTGCTTCCATGCTGGCCTAAACCACAGGTCTCCCATTTGGATTACCGCATTAGCGTTCCAAATCATCTTCCTTGCTTCCATTCTTGCCCCTTCATCTTAGCTATTCTCAACACAGCATCCAGAGTGAGCCTGTTAAAACCTTAGTCAGGTCAGGTCACTCCTCAGCTCACACCCTCCAATGGCTCAACATCCAACCCCAAGAAAAATACCAAGTTTCTGCCATGTTCCTCCAGTAGCTGGTCCCCTCACCACGACTTTTCCCTACCTCATTTCCTACAACCCCTCTTCCCTGACCCTGCTCAAGCACACTAGTCACTGAGTATACCAGGTATGCTCTCATTCTATGGCTTTTGTAGACTTGTACCCTCTACCTGGAATGCTCTTTCCCTAGATACCCATGTGGTCACTCCCTTACCTCCTTTGGGTCTCTGCTCAAATGTCACTTTCTCAACACGTCCTTGCTGACCACCGTATTTCAAAGTCAACACCTACGTTTCGGTTTTCTCTTTAGCATTAATCATTTTTTGGTGTACTATGTACCTAATATTTGTAGTATTTTTAAATTTTATCACCCCACCTCCATTAGACTATAAACTATGACAGGACTTTTTCTACTTTACTCTCAGTCTCTAGAATACCCATGGGTATTTAGTGAACCCTCGACAAATATGTATTGCACAATGAATCCCTGTTCAGCAAGTAAATTTAGGTTCTCATTCACTGCTGGGAGCGAAGGCAAAAACCGGTGCAGCCACTTTGAAAGACAGTTTGGCTGTAAACCAATCACACATTGGCATACACCTACCACACCACCCAGCAGTCCCATGCCTACTTACCCATGAGCCAAAAAGCTATATTCATGCAAAAGCTTGTATGTGAATGTTTATAGCAGTCTTATTCATAACTGCCCCCAAACTGGAAACCCAGGATGTCCTTCAACAGGTGAATGAGTGAATACAATTTAGCTTTTTTTGCAGCATGCTTATCCATTATGAGTGTGTTGATCTGTGGATATAAACACTGGCATCTTGGGGTGCCTGGGTGGCTCAATCAGTTAAGTGTCTGCCTTCAGTTCAAGTCATGATCTCAGGGTCCTGGGACTGAGACCTGCATCGGGCTCCCTGCTCAGAGGGGGTCTGCTTGTCCCTCTGCCTCTGCCCTTCCCCCTGCTTGTGCTCTCTCTCAAATAAAATCTTTAAAAAATAATAAAAGAATAAAATAAACACTGGCATCCAAATAGATGTGTTTTTAAGTCTACATTTCTATTATAAAAATTCAAATTGCCACTTGGGGTTTTTTGTTTTGTTTTTTACACCAATCTCCCCAGGTGACTGGTGTGAGTCCATCCCTGAGAGATGAACCTACTCTCACCATGCTGGCGATAAGGGTGAGTGACAATGCGTGGACTTGGGTGATGTCATCAAAGCAAGTCTCACTTTGCTACAATCTCCAGACTTCTGGAGAGTTCCTAACTCAGTGTTTGCCCTTGAGGTTCCAATCCAACACCCAGTTCCAAGGCTTTGAATTCAAGTTTGGTAGACACGAATGGGCCAGATGTCCCCAGGTCCTGCTGCACTCCTCATTCTGCCTATGTAGGAACAGGTGCTAAGTGCTTGTCAAAGGTCACACCACTAACCAGTGATGATCTGGACTAGAACCCCAGGGCTGGTCCTCTGAGGGCCTGACCATCAATCATCGCTGTTATGTGTGTGGGTCTATGTAAGTAGGTGTATCTTCAACCTCACTAATTCTGTTTTCTTCTCTGCCTAAACCTTTCCTTTTCATTCCTATTCCTTAGATTTCTCTTCCTGATCTGAAAAGCAGTAAACTTGCTAGCCAGGAAATGCTAGCAATGCAAACAAAGATCAGTCAGTGTGTGCTTTGTTAAAGTATTACCTTTCTGCGTTTTGCATTTGACCTTCTATTCTTCCACAGCTTCAAATTTTGGCTTGAACTCAGTACCATGTCAAAGAAAGTGAGAAGCTCAGTTTGTAAGTTAGCTCTATTGTATGAAAAAAAAAATGGGAATAGCTTAATTTTTACAAAGGCATAGTTCTGCTTCATATGAATTTTCGTAAGACTTGGCACACACACATAGGGATTACAAAGAAAGGACATCAGCCCTTTGCCCCACGTATTAAATTACAAGACCTTTGCCACCTTCTCTCTTTTCTTAATAAAACAAAAACCCAAACCCATCACTGAGATAGAGCTGCCCCTTTTCTTACAGAAGCAGGGAGAAAAGGAAGAACTCCTTCAAGTTGGATGTAATTTTAAGCTTTAGGAGTCTGACACTTAAAGCAACAGGGCATCTCTTATTTGGGAAATACTGATGTCTTTATCTGAAAAACAGTAAAACCAATGCAGTTTTTAGTAATGTTCTTCAAGTAGGAAAACAAAACAAAACAAAAAAACAAAGAAGGCGGCGGCCAGGCCCCACAAACTAGCTCCATCCAGGAACAGAGGCCACTTTTCCTGGTGACCTCTACGTGCACAGTCCAAATGCTCTTTGATGTGATAGAGTACACAGGATATCTCTGCTCAAAGGGGAGCATGGTGCCTATTAGTTCAAATAAAATTAGCTTGAAGGATATGAAAATTTTATCAGATAAGCAGAATTAATTGAAATTACATCTCTGTCTAGAAGATACGCACACAGAAAAAAAGATCAGATACCACATGACAATTAAAATCTCATTATGCATCTTGTCCCCAGTGATCCATGGGAGATTTGAGAGCTTGAAGAGGAAAGCTGAGTCTCTTGGCTCTGCACCTGATGTGGTGGAAAACTGGTTGCCAGGTAACCCATTAGTAACCAAGGAGGCAGAAGGGCTGGGGGAGAACACTTGCCAGAAAGGCATCTCTTGGCTTTTGATGCACATGAGGCTCATGATTCCCTACTCGGACCTACCTAACACAACACAGTCGCTATAAAGGGGAAAAGCTGTCAGTCCATTTTTCTTTGGCTTACACAACCCCTCATGACCACGCTGATGGATTTTTTTTAAAGAATTGAACTTAACGTATCAGTTGTTCTGGCACTGAACAAACAGATCTTAAAGTTAGAGGGGTTCTAAGGTGAGCTGGAGAAAGAGCATGACAGATTTGCCCTTGGGTCTCTTCTGCTTGGTTGCTCCATCTTCCTGCTTGTGGCTGATTGTATTTTCCAAAGGTCACTACAACAGTATCTCCCATCCCACATGCTCTTCTGCAATGTGTCCCCATCAAGAGGTGGACTCCGATTCTACTCTCCGTGGGCACACATCAGGACTACTTCTACCAATGGTGTATGGTGATAGTGACACTGTGTGACCTCTAGGGCCATACATAAACCATGGAGTTTCTGGGGCACCTCGTGGCATAGTCGGTTAAGCGTCTGCCTTCAGCTTAGGTCATGATCCCAGGATCCTGGGATCGAGCCCCACATTAGGCTCCCTGCTCAGCGGAAAGCCTGCTTCTCCTTCTCCCTGTGCCTGCTGCTCTGCCTATTTGTGCTCTATCAAATAAATAAAATCTTAAAAAAAAAAAAAAAAGACACAACATGGAGTTTCTACCTTGTTCTCTGGAACATGTGAGCTTGAAGCCCTGAACCTCAATATAAGAAGACTTAAATCTGAGTCCCTAGAGGCCACCATGCTGTGAAGAAGCCAAGTGACAAGTCATCATCTCCCTGCTTCCAGAAAACCCGTCTCACGCAAGTGAGTAGTGGCCTCCAGGTAATCCCAGCCCCCAACCATCTAGTCAGCCCCCAGCCTCTACGTTTTCCTAGCCGAGCTCCCAGACATTCTGATTGCGCCCTGTCCTGACCCACAGAAACCATTACCACAATAAATTGGTTGCTGGTTTAAGCCACTAAATTTTGAGGTAGTTTATCTTATAGCAGTAATAACCAAACTAAGACCCTTAACCACAATGATAATGGGATATAGTAAGAAATACCTATTTCGTCTTATGGTTCCTGGCACAGAGCTTCAAAAACCCTTAGAATTTCCTGAGTGACAAGGGTGAGAAGAGTGTTTTGTTATTCACCATAAGCTCCTTTCAGCCATACCTGAGTTTATGCTCTTGGAGAATGGGGCTGGTTGCCAGAGGAACCAACCGGGTGACCAGAGGGTTGCAACTTTGAGCCTCCTCCCAACCTGCAACCTCTGGAAAGGTTAGAAGTCCTGGGAATTCACTTAATCACCAACGGCCAATGATTTAATCAATAATGCCTCTGCAATAGAACCTCCGTAAAAACCTTTAGCAATGGGGATCGGAGAGCTTCTGGGTTACTAAACACATCCACATGCCAGGAGGGTGACACACCCCAACTCCACAGGGACAGAAGCTCATTTTCTCTGGACTCTTCCACACCCTTGCCCGAGGACCACTTCATCTGGCTGTCCATTTCTATCTTTTATAATGTCCTTTAATAATAAACTGATAAATGTAAATAAAGTGTTTCCTTGAGTTCTGTGGACTGTTAGAGCAAATTACCAAACCCGAGGAGGGGGTCATGGGAACCCCTGATTTGTAGCCAAGTCAGACAGTAGCGTGGGTAATGTGGGAACCCATTACTTGTGACTGCCATCTGTAGTTGGGGGCAGTCTTTTGGGACTTGACCCTTGAACCTGTGGGGTTGGTACTAATTCTGGTTAGTGTCAGAACTGAATTAAATTGTAGGACACCCAGTTGATGTCCACCGAGAACTAGAGAATTGCTTGGTGTGGAAAAACCTACACGTTTGGGGTCAGAAGCGTTAGGAGTAGAGAAAAAGTCTTCCTTTAGCCACCCTTCCCTCCCACCGGAGGGCTGAGAGCTTGGAGTGCTTGCTGAGGAGGGAGAAGGCATGGGTGTGAGACTCCCTTATAACAGGAATGCAGACAGGAGCCAGACCAGTCCCCAAAGACCTGTGATCCCAAGACTGCTAACCACTCTGTACCTTAATGAACTCCACCATTAGCCTCCTCACAGTCACCACGGCCTCTCCCCTCCTCCCCTACCTCCCATCTTCTCAGCCACCCGATCCACTTTCTTAGGCTAACCCTGGCAGTTTTCAATCAGATGCAGACCCCACACTTCAGGAGCTGCACGCAGTTAAAGCCCTGGGTAAGAGACCTGGGCACCACTAGCATGAAACTCACGCACCTTAAGGAAGCCGCTTTTCGTTCATTACTTTTGTCACAACTCTTTATGTTTTTCATAAACTGCCCTCTATTTTCCACCACCAGGAAGTGCACAGTCAGGGGAAAATAACTTATTTTAACATTTGTTCAGGACAAACCTAAACAAGAAAGCAAACATGTTCTAATTTTTTCCCCAAGTATTTTACCAGGGCTCAAGGCCAAATGACACAAAATAAATGTATACTTGGATGAAGGACCTTCCCCTCACGGTGGCCCCAGCGATGAGAGACAGCTATTGTATAACAGTACCCTGGTTCTTGGGCTCGTATGCAGAGAGTTAGCTGAAAGTAACTGAGGAAATAGCCAGAGAGCCATCGAACTCCTCATATGCTATAGAATCTTGCTTTCTATGCTTTTGTCTGCTTGGAAACACTAAAAAACAAACAAACAAACAAAAGCTACCACAACTTCATTGAAACACTGTGAGCAGGCACAGCGCTGATGACATGCCACAGTGACCAACCTGGATTAGAATCACTTTAGACCACCCTCATCCCTCCTGAACCAAAGCTTTTAAATGCAGTCCCCACTGGAGGACTTGAAAAATCTTTTTCACCATGGGAACAGATCTTCCATCTTTTAATGCTGCCAACCGGAAAACCAGATTCAATGTACAAATGTGCTGTTAACACAATTGGAGAGATTCCCAAATTTTAAAATTCCACTCTCCACTGCAGCCAGTTCATTATGTCAGAGAGCTCTCCTGTCCCCCCATAGCAGTAACTAGAAAGTCTAAAGAACCAAACTAACCCCTGTTTCCTGAAGAAACCAGAAATTTTACTGAAAGTCATTTTAAGCCTGGTTGAAGCAGCAAATCGAGAATCCCATACAATGAGCACAGATCTACAATTTCAGCCAGTACCATATGAATTGCAAGACCCAGGATTCTGTGCTCCATGCAATAATGCCCCTAGAATATTTCTAATTATAAGCTCTAAGGCTATCATCCTGTGGTGTAATATGGAATGTGGTGCTTGTCAGGCCAATTCCAGCAGCTTTGCTATGGAAACAACCTAGCTGATCTCTAAGAAGGCAGTAGCCGAAGTGGCTTAAGTGTCTGATAGGATTTCCAGGGAACCCCCAAAGGGTGCCTCAACCCAGTGAGTCCTCACGGGTGCCGCCAAACACATCCGACAGCAGATGGTACATCAGGATCCTTCTAAGGAGAAGACAGGACAGAAGCAACTCTTCTGTAAGCCAGCGTGCTCTTCCTAACTCAGATGCTGGCCTCTGCCTTCACACCAGAGGCTTCTGCAGTGGGGCTCACTGGGTCTGCGTGCAGGCGGGGTGCGGTCACAATCCCCAACATGCTGCTCTCGACCATAAACACTGCCTATAATTGTTGCAAGTGGACGGCTTTTTTTGTTGCCTCTTTTAAAAAAAAAGCATTGGCGAAGACAGCACAAATATTTTACTGTCTTTCTTTGAGGAATACCGAATGCTACACATCCCTGTGGTTAACACATGCATTAGCTGAAGCTGAAGCCGACCTGTCCTTCCAGCGGCAGCTCCAGCTTCCTGCGGGCGGCAGCAGCGGGGAATCAGAGAGCGCTAATGGGCGCGTTAATTAAGTTCCGCCCTGCAATTTGTCGCTCTGAGACGGCATTCAAAAACCTGTGTATGAGCCCTATCGCTGGGACTTGATTCCTCCTTCTCCCACCCCCTCTCCCATCCCCAAATCAAAGTAACTAAGGGGCAACCCAAGAGACCCCGCCTTGTGGGGCGCAGGAGTGCAGAGACGCAGCGGCGGGCTCATGCCAGGCAATGTGTGTCCAGATCCAGAACGTCAGGAGGTAGTTAACTGGAAAGCATCCTGTTGGCCCCGCCTGCTGGACCCCCCCGCGAACAGCACCCGCTCGATCCTGCGTGTCCTGGCGTTCTGCTCCAGCGCTGGTCACGCGCCCCCCAGGGCCCCAGACACCGCATCCTGCAGGGTCCGGGAGAGCAGGGGTCCTCCCAAGAACAAGTACAACAACCAAGGGGATGGTGCTGCATGATGCAGCTGCCGCTGGGTCCTCAAGACACGGACTGTGGATCTGCGCAGAGAAAGCCGCTTTGGGGCAAGTTTGGAAATGGGTGCAAGGGCAACTCACCTGAATCACCCCGAAGCCTCAGAGAAATAAATCCCTGCGCTTTGATTAATGTGGCCAGCAGGTTCTGCCTCAGCCAGATTGGGGCTGCCTGGAGGCGGGCCAGGGCCCCCTGGGAACCAGCAGGGACTCTCCACCAAGGGTCCAGAAAGCCGGAGGGGGGGAGGGGTCATTAGGGGAAGGCCCCCGGGAACTAGGACCCCAGCAAGCCGGGGGACTATGTGACTTCTGAGGGCCCCAGGTGAGGGCAGAAATACCTGGGGAGAGTGATGGGGGTGGGGAACATTATCCCATATCAGTGCAACATCTCTCTCCGGTGGAAAGGCTTATTATTTACATAGGAGCTCCTGATACATTAAAAAGAATGCCGAGTTACCAAAGAGTGCCAGAATATTGGTGTATTTTTGTGTGGACTGAGAGGGTCTATGAACGGCCTTCATGGCCCACCGCCCTGCCCTGATTGGAGGGCTGGGGGCAACAGAATAACCTGCCCAGGTCCTGGGCATCCCCTCCCCCACGTCCAGGTTGTTGACAAGGCTTTTGAGATCTGTGGAAGTCAGTCACCCAGGAGATCTCTCCAATTGTTCCATGTCCATAAACATGATCTTGAAGATTATCCAAATGAATGCTGCTAGATTAAGAGGATTATTCAAATTTGGGAGAGCAAGCACTGTTTGGTAATCCTGTAATAGGTAGCCCATTTCCTACCAAATTGCCTCTGAAAGCCTCATTTGCATGGAGCCCCTCTGCTTTTCAAAACAGGCTGTTCTTTCTTAGAAGCCTATACAAGTGGGTAAAATCCCCCAATCCTTTTATCTTTGCTTTTGCAATGAAACCGTATTTTCCTTCAGAAAGATCCAGATACTTAGCCAGGTCTCCCCAACCCCAGAAAGCCAACCAGACCTGGCTTCCTGAGAATGGGGCCTAGAATCCCAGCCCCACCCCCCCTCCCAGGGTACCTCTCTCAGCCTTTCAGACAATGGAGAAAATCCTAAGTATCCAAGTATCATCTGCACCACCTCTTGCTTCAGCATTTTCCTGTTCCTACAGAATATTAAGTTGCTTGAATGTAGGGTGGCCTGCAGCTGTGGGTGTTCTTCCCTGGTTTGTCTATTAATGAGCTGAATGCTTTCTGACAGTCTGTTTGCCTTAGTAATGCTCAGGCCTTTCGGGGATGCCTTCCATCTAACATTTAAAATATAAATTGTCTGATTGCAGCTCTCTGGTCCCAAGGCCTCTGTTATTAGCCACTGCTCCCCCCTTTCCTTTACACAGAGGTCATGTGCTCTCTGGCCTTGGCTTGATGGGCACAGTCCCTCCACGTTCAAGTACAGCTTTCCTTTTAAAAGCCACTAAACTCTTCCCCCTCCCAAAAAGGAAAAGCTCATCTACCTGTGGCAATTTTAAAACTTCTCACAAATTCTTTGTTACTCCCTCCCGAAAAATGAGTGGTATAGGTCTTCTCCTGCCATGACCTGCTTGTAACTATTTGAATGCAACAGAACTGGCCTCTGAGGCTGGGTCAGAAAGGGCCACATAGTTTCCATCTGCTTCTCCTGGATACCTGCCCAGAGCCCTACAGACTGCTCTGTAAGAAGCCCAAGGAAGGCTGGAGTGTAGGCAGAGCCCATAGTAGGGCTCTGGCAAACAGCCTCAGCTGCGGTTTCCCTGACAAGGAGCACAGCTGCTCCACGTGTGAGTGAAGACACCTCCAGGTGATTCCAGCCCCCAGGGGTCAGATCACTTACTGCCAAAAAGATTTCCTGCCTGAGGCCTGTGACAAGGAGGAGCAAAATCATCCCTGCTGTGCCCTGTCCTGATTCTTAATACATGTAATTCATCAGAATAAAATGGGCCCATACTAATTAGGCTTCAGGCTTTTTTTTTTTTAAAAGATTTATTTGAAAAAGAGCAGTGGGGAAGGGGAGAGGGATAGAGAGAATCCCAAGCCGACTCTCCACTGAGCTCAGCCCAACACGGGGCTTGATCCCAGGACCCTGAGATCACGACCTCAGCCAAAAATCAAGAGTCACATGCTTAACCAACTGAGCCACCCAGGCGCCCCTAGGCACTAAGTTTTGGAGTGCTTTGTTTTGCAGCAATAACAATTGAAATGTCCCCCAAACCCTTGCTCTCCCTTTAAGTTCAGTCCCTATGAATTCACAGGACACCACAGGACATCAACCTTAATTGACAGGTTCTCAGGTCTTTTCCTTTTAAGGCAGATGAAATGTGCCCAATTTTGGGGGACTGGCCACACTTCTTTGAGTGGGATGTTGTGTGCTAGGGGAGAGGAGAATCTCAGGCAGAAAGAAGTCATTGCTCGCAAAAAGTCCAGTAGCTTTGGAACTTTTTGACCCACGCCAATAGATAACAATGTAAAATGGGAAAGCACTGCTTTGAGTAGTGAGGTCCCAGAGAGGTGGGAGAACCTGGCACAGCTAGATGGGGTCCTGGAGACCTGTCTGCCAGCCATGGGGCCCCAGGCCTCACAGATGCTCAGCCAACTTGACCTTACCCCCCAGATAACTCCTCCAGCTCTGTCCATGAGGATCTAAGGGCAAAACTCGACCAGCCACGTGGTCTATAGTGTTCTTCCCCAGCTCTACCCTAAGCTGGAGAAAAAGGCCAGCAAACACGCGTCTGGCCCCCAGGAGCAGCTCTCAGACCAGGTTTCACACAGAAATGAAATAAAGCCTCCCTGAAAGGCAAGTTGCAAATCATTTAAGAATTATATTGTGCCACTTCTTCCCCACAGAATCCTGAATTGAAATACCGTAGCTCACGAGGATCTTTAAGAATCACATCTCCGTCACTCAGGCAGGGATTTGGTTTTATTCGGGATCTAAAGCACAGCCTCCTCCCTGCAAATCCCCCCCCGCCCCCCACAAGCAGTACGTGGCCCTCCGAGGCACCACAGGGAGGCAGAGCGCCTCTTCACTCATCACCTGTAGCTTTGACTCACACCCAGTCATGGCCATCTGCCATTATGTGCAACAGGCCCCGAGGACAGCTAGCTGGCCCTGTCCCCCACACACCTGTCACTTAATCACCTGCTCAGATGGCTGCCAGGTGACCCCAGCAGCAGCAGGCCAAGCCCATCAGTAGCTGTCTCCTAGCCCTAGCTGGTCTGACTTCTCTTTTTCTTTTTTTTTTTTTTTTTGAAAGACCTGCAGTAAACACCACAGTCAGTTAAGAACTCAGTAAAACTGGAGTTCATAGACACATTCTTACTTGGATAACTAGGAAAGAGAGAAAAAAGGAAAAGGAAAGGGAAAAGAGAAAAGGGAAAAGAAAAGAAAAAAAGAAAGAAAGAAAGAGAACCACTCCTACAGGAAGATGGGCCCTGGGAGCATCATACTTCATTAGCCACTTAACAAAAGCTCCTCAATGGTGATAATTCCTTCCCTGAAGAGGGTGACTGTGAAAACCACTTTGGTTTCTTTAAATATTTTTGCTTCTTCCAATTAGTTTTGGAGACCATCTATTTTGCCCATAAACCTCAGGGCTTTACTCCCTCGTGATCTAAACTGCATTTTCCCGTGAATATTCGGAATCAAGCCCTGGGAGCTGTGGGGTCAGTGTCTGCCTGAAACCTCTGATTCTAGTTTCTTGATCTTTGATATGGAGAACACTAGAAAGATGTGAAGGAAGGAGTATGAGAAAAGATAATGAGGTCACAAGCCAAAGGACAGGTTTTTGTCCCCAGAGTATTATTTTTTTTAAATATCTGTAAGGCCTTCCAAAGCCATCACATAGCTTCTGGAACCCCTAGACTTATTAGGTGTTTTTCTAGATTTAACCAAAGTCATTCTTCCCCTTAAAAAAAAAAAAAAAAAAAAAAAAAAAAGTCACTACTTTCCAATAACCCTGTGAAGACCCCCAACTGAGTATTGTGTCAAATGGAAACAAATACATTCCAGAGGATTTGAAGGTTTCCTGCCAACCAGCTGCTTTTGCTCTGGCCTCCTGTTAAATCAAAATGACTTAACAAAATGAAATGCATAGAGAGAAAGTCACTCAGTCTTCATGAAACCTGCTCTGCCTCAAAGGTTTCCCCGGCCACTGCCACACTTTTTGTTCTGCTAATCCAAACACAGAATTTTTTTCATCTTTAGACTACTTTAAAGAAGTCAGTTTTACTGTTAATGTCTGATCAGAAGGAATCATTACAGAGCAGGATTTGGATAGCACACACTGTATTTGGTTCTAATACCTGGCTTGGGACATGGCCAAACTTCTCTATGACTAAGGTGTACCCAGTGAAATATGCAGATGGATCTCTGAGTCATAGCCAATAGTGATTGAGTATACAACGAAACATAGCTTCGCTTTCTAAAGATGCTGTTTCTGACCCACGGTCAGAAACATGGATTGTTGAAATTGACAGACTACTTTCCAGCCATCGACAGCTTCTGGCGCAAGTTTCCCACGATCACTGGCAGAATGCCTCTCTGTGAAGTCAAAGGAAACTCGTCCTATCATGGGCAAACTTTTCAGGACTGGAAGTAAAGCCAATTCCAAACTCATCAATGAGGTCCCGTTTTCTAACTGAGGCAACACAAACAAACATTAATGAAGAGCTAGGCACTAGGTTACTGACTGATTTTTTTTTTTTTTAAGATTTTATTTATTTGACAGAGAGGGAGCATGAGCAAGGGGGAGGAGCAGAGGGAGAGGGAAAGCAGACTTCCCGCTCAGTGGGGAGTCTTTCATTGGGCTGAATCCCAGGACCCCAAGATCATGACCTTAGCCAAAGGCAGACAGAGGCTTACCCAACTGAGCCACCCAGGTGCCCCTCACTGGCTTTTTTTTTTTTTTTTTTTTTTAAAGATTTTATTTATTTATTTGAGAGAGAGAATGAGAGACAGCACGAGAGGGAGGAGGGTCAGAGGGAGAAGCAGACTCCCTGCCGAGCAGGGAGCCCGATGCGGGACTCGATCCCGGGACTCCAGGATCATGACCTGAGCCGAAGGCAGTCGCTTAACCAACTGAGCCACCCAGGCGCCCCCCTCACTGGATTCTTAAAACAATCCTGAAAGTTTTCCATTCCCATTTCACCAAGGAGGAAACTATTAGAGACTCTACCTGCGGAACCAGGACTCAAAGCCCAAGCTTTACCTCTAAAGTCTCTCTTTTTTTTTTTTAAGATTTTATTTATTTGACGCACAGAGAGAGAGAGAGCACGCACAAGCAGGGAGAACAGCAGGCAGGGGAGAAGCAGGCTCCCCACTGAGCAACGAGCCAGATGTGGGGCTCGATCCCAGAACCCTGGGATCATGACCTGAGCCAAAGGCAGATGCTTAACCGACTGAGCCACCCAGGCGCCCCTCCAAAGTCCCTATTTTTAATCATTTTGCTAACACATCCTTTTGTAACACAATTTCCAAAAGCTCTGAATTAACAGCAATAGATAGGTTAGAAAAAAAAAATTAACCTAAGAGGAATGAAGAAAACATTTCAGTAGCAGACTGAAACTTTAGGTATTTTACAACCAATTATCCCAATATCACAGAACCCTTAGGTCTTGTCACAGAGGCCTCAGCTACTTCATTCCCCTCTTAGAACTTTGAATGTTAACATTTAAGAACCATAAAATACAATGTGCTTCATGCTGGAGACGACTTTATTTTAGGATAAATCAGAGGAGACAAATTACATACTTTCTCAACAGATTCTAAAAAGATGTTTGCTTGGAAATCCAACAACGACAGCTCAATTTTTCATCAACTCAGTCCAGTAGCCTACCTATTAAAATATCTGCCAAAGACCAGGAGCTCAGAGCAAAATATATGAAGCAAAAACTGGTAGAACGGAAAGGAGAAACCTACAAATTTTGAATTCCCCCCTCTCAACCACAGAGCTAAAGAGAAAACCTTCATGGAAACGGAACTCATCACCACCATCCCTATCAACAGAATCAAATCAAAATTTATGCACTATTCCACCCAACTACAGCAGAATCCATTCTTTTTACAAGTTCCTACAAAACATATACTAAAAATAACCCATATCCTGGGTCAAAAAGAAAACCCCAAACCTCAACAAACTTAAAAGAACTGAAATTCTACAGAGTTTGTCTGTCTATAATGAAACTAGAAACCACTAACAGAAAAATAACAAAATTCCCCATACTTAAGATCTTCTAAAAATCCATGGACCAAAAGGAAGTCTCAGGAGGAATAAAAAAAATTCATTGATTTGAATTGAATGAAAATGAAAATGCCACATATCCGTATTTGTGAGACACACATAAAATAGTGCTGAGGGATTATTTTATAGCATCAACAGTATACATTAGAAAAGAGGAAAAGCCTCAGATTAATAATCTAAGCTTCCACCTCAAGGATCCAAAAAAAAAAAAAAAGTGAAATAAACCTAGAGCAAGCAGAAGGAAGGAAATAAAGAGCAAAAATACATGAAACTGAAACTGAAAACAGAATAGAGAAAATAAATTAAACAAAGGGCTAGCTCTGTGAAGACATCAATACATTCAAGAACCTCTACCAAGAGTAAGAAAGAAAAAAAGACACAAATTACCAACATAAGGAATGAAACAGGAAATATTAAGAAATATTAAGAGAATACTATAAACTAGATGAAATAGACCAATTCCTCACAAAACCCCACCACAACTCACACAAGATAAAATATTATTGGCATAAACCTGTGACTATTAAGGAAATCAAATTTTTAATTAAAAAAAAAATCACCACAAAAGAAATCTACAAGTCCAGATGGTTTTACTGAAGAATTCTACCAAATGTTTAAAGAATTAACAGCAATTCTATACAATCTCTTTCAGAGAAAAGAGGAAGGAACACTTTCCTGTTCATTTTGTCAGGCTAGTATTATCCTGATACCAAAATTAAAGACAGAACAACAACAAAAAAACTAAAGACCAATATCAGTTATGTATATAGGCATGAAGATCATTAATAAAATATTAGCAAATAGAATTCAGGAATATATTTTTTAAAAGTATACACTATAACCAGTAAGATTTATTCCAGAGATGCAAGGCTTATTCATTATTCGAAAAATCAATGTAATCCACTCTATCAAAAAGCTAAAGAAGAAAATTCACATATCAGTTGATGCAGACAAAGCATTTTACAAAATCCAATATCCATTCATGATAAAAACTCTGAGGAAAATAGAAAGAGGGGATTTTAACTTGGTAAACAGAATCTACAAAAAACCTACAGCTAACATTTTAATTTGGTAAATAGAATCTACAAAAAACTGACAGGAAAAAAAAAAGGGGGGGAAACAAGGCAAGGATGTCTCTTCTCACCACTCTTACTCAACACAGTGCTGGAAGTTCTAGCCAGAGCAATAATGCAAGACAAAGAGATAAGAACCATACAGATTAGAAAGAAAGAAAAACTGAAAGAAAAAAAAAAAAGGAAAAGAAAAAGAAACACTGTCCCTATTTGCAGATGACATGGTTGCTTATATAGAAAATTCTAAGGTATTAATCTCCTCCCCTGAAAAAATCTACAGCTAACAAGTGAATTCAGCAAGTTCACAGGATACAAGAGTAACACACAACCATCAATTACATTTCTACACACTAATAACAAAAACCAACATTTAGAAGACAATACCACTTAAAAACAAATCACTGGAAGAAATTACTTAGATATAAATCTAAGAAACCATGCCTAAGACTTGCATGCTGCAAACTACACAATGTGCAGATGAAAGAAATCAAAGATCTAAACAGAGAGACAGACTGTGTTCATGGATTGGGAGACTCAACATAGTACAGATATCAGTTCTCAAACTGACAGATTTAATGCAATTCTTTCCAGAATCTCCGCAAATGTTTTCTGTTGATACAGACAAGGTTATTCTAATATTTATATGGAGAGGCAAAGGAACTAGAATACATCTACCCGATTTCAAAACTTATAGAGCTACAATAATCAAGACTGTGTAGTATTGGCAGAGGTATTAGTCACATAGATCACTGGAACAAAATTGAGGGAAAAAAAATAGACCCATTCAAATATGCCCAACTGATTTTTGGCAAAGGTGCAAAAACAATTCAATGGGGAAAGACAGCCTTTTCAACAAATGGTGCTGGAGCATTTGGACATAATAGGCCAAAAAGAAAAAAAAAAAAATACTGTCCTAAACCTCACACTTTATATAAAATTGGATCATAGGGGGCACCTGGCTGGCTCAGTCAGTGGAGCATGCCACTCTTGGTTTTAGGGTTGTGAGATCAAGCCCCATGTTGGATATGGAGCCTACTTTTTTTTTTTTTTTTAAAGAGTTATTTGTGAGAGAGAGAGAGAGCACAAGAAGGGGAGCAGCAGGCAGAGGGATAAGCAGGCTCCCCAGTGAGCAAGGAGCCCGATGTGGGACTTGATCCTAGGACCCTGGGATCATGATCTGAGCTGAAGGCAGGCACTTAACCGACTGAGCCACCCACATTTCCCTGGATATGGAGCCTACTTTAAAAAAAAATTTAAAAATGGGGCACCTGGGTGGCTCAGTTGGTTAAGCGACTGCCTTCGGCTCAGGTCATGATCCTGGAGTCCCTGGATCGAGTCCCGCATCAGGCTTCCTGCTCGGCAGGGAGTCTGCTTCGTCCTCTGACCCTATCCCTTCTCAGGTGTTCTCTCTCATTCTCTCTCTCTCTCAAATAAATAAAAATAAAATCTTTAAAAAAATAAATAAATAAAATTGGATCATAGACTTAAATGTAAAATGTAAAACTACATAACTTTTAGGAAAAAAATTTTCAAGATTTAAAGCTAGGCTTAATCTTTTTTTTTAAAGATATTATTTATTTGACAGAGAGAGAGAGAGCACAAGCAGCGGGAGTGGCAGGCAGAGGGAGAAGCAGGCTCCTCACTGAGTAAGGAGCCCGACGTGGGGCTCAATACCAGGACCCTGGGATCATGACCCGAGCTGAAGGCAGACGCTTCACCGACTGAGCCACCCAGGTGCCCCTAGGGCTAAGCTTAGTCTTGACACCAAAAGCTCAATCCATAAAAGGAAAAAATGATAAACCGTACTTGATCAAAAGTTTTACAGTTTTGTTGTCAAAGACCCTGTCACCAAAGTGAAAAAGCAAGCTACAGCCTGGAAGAAATTATTTTCAAACCACATATCCAAAAAAGGACTAGTATGTAGAATATATAAAGAACTCCTAAAACAGTAAAAAAAAAAAAAAAAAAAATCAATTAGAAAAATGTCTGAAAGACATGGAGAGAAGATACAGATGGCAAATCAGCATATGAAAGAGGTCCAATATCATCAGCCAGTGGAGAAATGCAAATTAAAGCCATACTGAGATATCAATGCAAAACTATCAATATGTCCAAAATAAAACAGAGCAACAACAGGAAATGCCAGGATGTGGGAAACTGAATTGTTATGCATTGCTGGTTAGAATGTAAATAGTAAAACCACTCTGGAAAACAATTTGAGAGCTTTCAAAAAGTAGATCTACTACTACAATACAACATAGTAATTGTACTCTTGGGCATTTATCTCAGAGAAATAAAAATCTATGTCCACACAAAAACCTCTATGTAAATGTTCTAGCAGCTTTATTCAAAATAGCCAAAAATTGGAAACTACGATGTCTTTCAGTGAGTTAATGGTTAACCAAATATGGTACATCCATACCATGAAATACTGTTCAGGAATAAAAAGGAACTTGCTACTGATAAACACAACAACCTGGATGAATCTCCAGAGGATCATGCTGAGTGAAAAAGCCAATTCCATAAGGTCATATACTGTAGGATTCCATTCATACAACAACTCTTAAAAAGACATCACTACAGAAATGGAAAACAGATTAGTGTTTGCCAGAGATTAAGGATAGCCGGAGTGGGATGGAAGTGGCATGTCTATAGAACAGCAATATGGGGGATTCTTGAGGTGACAGAAAGGCTCTGCCTTAACTGTATCAATATCAATATCCTAGTTGTGACATTTTATTATAGTTTTGCAAGATGTTGCCATTGAAAGAAACTAGGCAAAGGGTACAAGGAATCTCTCTGTATTATCTCCTACAACTGCATGTGTATCTATATTTAACTTAAAAAGTCTCATCTAAAATCACACAGGAAGAAAACACAGACGAGTATTTAAAGGACTGCAGGGTTGAATAGAAATTTTAAGCATAAAAATCAATAGACACATTTATAAATAAAAAGATACAGATAGGACCATAAAACCCTTAAAAATTGTTGTAGGTCAAAAAACTACCCTAAGTCATTCAATGGAATACGATGTTGCCATACAAAGAACAAGGAAGCTCTTTATGTAATGACAGAAAATGAACTCCAAAACTCTAAGGGAAAAACTGTAGCAGAGTACAAATACATTATCATTTATATAAAAAGGAAAAAGGAATATAGAAATTTGTAAACATGTAATATGTAGAAGTCTACATACACATGAAATTGGTAACAAGTGATTTCAGGAGGGGAACTAAGTGACAAGAAGGCAAGACTAGAGAGGAGACACTTCCCTGAATACTCACTGGCACCATGTGAATGTACTATTCAGAAAAATAATTATTAAGAATCAGAATACAAAGTTATATTATTTACACTAGTTTTAAACATAAAGAACAAAATGTTAGTAACAAATCTAATAAAAGACAGTGTAATACCTTTCTTATATGTTCAATAGATATTAACATATAACTCTCTTGTTAACATCACGAAAAATGTGCCAAGAACATAGAGGATTTTCAGATGTCAGAATACAAATGATTAATAAACATGCAAAACAATATCCTGATTAGTAATCAAAGATATGTCAAAAGAGAAGTCATTTTATCTATGAAATTGGCCAAAGATTAATGGACTTTTAAAATCCTATTCAGTGCTGGCAGAAATCAATCCACACAGCTCTACACTTCTGTAGGAATATAAGCTGGAATAACTTGTCATCGGACATCGGAAATACTCAAAATGACCAGAGAGAAATGTTGAAATGCAGGATAGCCCATCCTTATCCTAGAATATTATATAGCCATTTATCATGACTTTGAAAAATGGCATTGGTTTACAATGTTCATGATGTAATAAAAACATTAGCATGTAAAACTGAACATATAAAATTATGCCAATTTAAATTTTATGGCTCCCTAGCCTTCAATTTCTTGATTGTAGAAAAGCAGTAAATACTTAAAATCATTAAAACCTGGTATTTAATTGATTTTCTGGGGCTCCAAAGATGTTGTCGAATTGAGATTCAAGAGGCTTTTCTTACCATTTGTTTTTTCTCTCAGCCCCTGAAAGCTCCCTTGCTAAAGGTAGTTCTTTTCTTCCCTTCTTCCCTATATCAGTGGTAGCTGACATTCGCATTCAATTAGTTTCAGAGAATCTCCTTAACACAGCTCAGATTCTTGGATATGGAATCCTCCCTGAGCCCACCGAGCTTGTCAATCAATCCATCCAATGGGACGGACCCAGAGGGATGGATCTTGAAGTTCAAAGGAAGAGCAAAAACCAATTTATCATCCACACATTGCTCCCACTTTGGTTCCCATGTCTGCCTCAATGGAAAGTGGCAAGTGGTTCTGATTACCTTTCTGTCACTCTGCCTGCTGGGGGGAGGGGGGACCCATCTGCCAACCTTTCTGGAAGGTTGGCACTCTGTCCTTGTACAAATGTTCTGCTTGAAAATGCCTGGGCTGCTCTTTCCACATCACTCTGAAACCTTCCTGATTGCATTCCTTATTTGGGAATCCAACGTGTCGCTCAACAAAATGAGTAACAACTGGTGAACAGGGTGATCACAACAGCTTCGCTGGTCAACTACTGCCACAAAGGAGGAAAAAAGGAAGGAGGAAGAAATGAAAGCTTTTAAGGATCTTCCAAAATCTTTGAAAATAATCTTTTTCACATTTCCCAACATCCTCTATCTTCGGGCTTTACCCAGACTTGACTTCTAATCTGGAAACCTCAGGCCTACCTCTGAGCATTTCTGAGGGAGGGTAAGAGTTGGTGAGGCAGCCCTACATGTGGGCAGTAGGAGAGCCATAACTAGACCTAACAGCTGCTGGCCATCGGGAGAGAGGGCCACCATATCACTTCTCTACTGAACACCACACTGGGCCTGACCAGCATTCTTTCTTCTGGTAACAAACCCAGATCTTCCATTTAAGGAAATACCTCATCCTAAGTCTACCTCCACTGGGCCTGTGATCCAGTCCTGGTCAATGGTGGGATCTCATTTCTTTGGCCAACATGATTCAGGGTTGGTTCAATGATCCAAGGCAGACAAATCACAACCAATTCAATGATTTCTTCCCTAGAACTGTGGGGACGGGAACTGTTTAGGGCAGGATGTCTAGCTGACAGAGTGGAAGCCTTTTGCTGCTGCTGGTCATTCCTCCCACCATTTGGGAAAAGGGCCTAAGAGACCTATGCCTGAGAGAGCCCAACAACTTCCAAGAGACATCTGGGATCACCTGCATTCAGTCATACATAAATGCCAGAACTTTTGGTTTCAAGATTCAACAAATCCACTCCTCCTTTTCAAAATCTGACTGACAATGAGTCTTTCATCTCTTCCAACTCAAGGAGTCCTGACTAATAAAAGCTCTCAGGAAAACAACTAATCTACAGACACCATACGTAATGGTGGATCTGGGTAGTTAGGGGTCAGAAGAAAAGGAAGAGCACATCAAGCAGCCGGTGAAGACCCTCCATGGTACTTCTAGCCCCTCAGGGGCTTGTTCTACAGTCCTATGGAGAAGGGACTTTTAATCACCAGGGGGTTAAAAGAGAAATGCTGAAATGGGTAGCCAGCATGGCTTGGGGAAGCTGGAAGAGAAGCAGAAAGGTCAGTATGAGCTTGCCTGGCTTGAAAAACCTGAGAAGGTCACCAAAGTAGCCCATAGCTGCCACCACGGAAAACAGGTCAGGAGAGGAAGATAGCCCAGGGCAGCTGGACTGTCTGAAGAAGCCCACATCAGCACCCCACAGGGATTTGTGGATGGAGTTCTGGCCAAGGAGAGGCCAGGGACATACAGCCTATTCGATCCCTTCACTGGGAGGGCCCCACCACACACTCACTGTTTATGACTCTAAGATGCCTGCCCACCACCCCTCACTTGGCTTGTCCAGCCGTGAGTCAGAGGAACCTAGCCCATTCCTCAAGACTCAGCTGGAATCCTTCATGCCCACTAGGAATTTGTAGGCTATTCCAGGACTTGTGGATCTTTTTATCCAGTTTCTGCTAGCTTTTAAGCACCTATGCCATGATTTAGCACTTAATTACACTGTCTCACATCAAATGCTCTGATTAGTTTAATCTTCTCATAAAGACTGAAAGTTGTGTGAAGACCAGGCCTCTGCTCCCACTGCTTAGGTGCTGGCCAGGCCCCCCCACCCCCAGGTGCTGCACTGCGTAGGCCTCAACAACCCCTACCACCCACTGATTAAGACCCTACTCCCCATTTCCGAGCCAGCGTTTACAATCACTCCCAAGGACAAGGGTAATGAAATTTCAATTAAAACATCCAACTGTTTAACTGCCCATTTGGTCCACCTGTTTATCTTTACAGAATAGTTTTCCTTCCCCTGCAAAGATCTTCATTCTAGGACCCTGAGATGGGTTTTTCCAACTTCTAGTTTTTTTTTTTATTAATTTTATTACATTAGTCACCATACATTATATCATTAGTTTTTGATGTAGTGTTCCATGATTCATTGTTTGCTTATAACACCCAGTGCTCCATGCTGTACGTGCCCTCTTTAATACCCATCACCAGGCTAACCCATCCCCTCACCCCCCTTCCAACTTCTAGTTTTCTATGTTCACAAATTTCAGAGGAGGGCTTGGGTGCTAGAATTTAAAAAATTTTTTACCTGATTACAACCAGAATGATCCAATCTTCAGTGCTTAGTGATATTAATTTGACCATCCTGATATTAAATACCAAATCAAGATACGACTCTCCTATGAGCTGACACTCCAAAGGCACCTCTCCTGCTCCCTTCATAGCATAGATTCAAGCTGTCCACCCAAGATGTCAGTTCAGAAGACAGTTAAAATTTGGACACAAGGAAGAGTCTTCATTTAATGATTTCTTGATCAGAAAATAAACCAGGGACCCGGTGAATGGAAGGACGGTGAACATGGAAGTGGGAACATGAAGGATCCAATTAAGACTATTTGGTCAAAATTCATTTGTTCATCCAGTAAAAATTTTTGAACTTCCACCGACAAAAGCACACAGTAACCACAGAGTCAAAGACCTGCCAGGGTGCCTGGAGATGTTCCCCACGAATATTATTAGAGCCTGGGAAGACAACAGCTCCTGCCTTCAAGAAGGTTCAAGTCCACTGAAAGAATTAAGGAATTTAGCAGAGGTCAAACCTGGCCTACGTGGTGGCCCCGGATTCTAAAGAGGCTGATGGTCCAGAGACAAAGACATTCCCCTAGGCGGCACTGCTGCTGGAAAATTCTGAATTTAAACCCAGAGCAATCGCTGTGCCCTTGGGGAGGCAGTTTCAGAAGTCTTGAGAGGAGATGCCACACTCCTGTGTGTGGAGAGAGGAAGGGAAGGGGAGATGGTGCGTTTGGACAAGTCTTTCTATGAGAAAGGAGAGGCCCAGCTCCAGTGGAAATGGGAACACCATGCAGGGAGGGTGTGCTCTGTTTTGTTTTGTTTTTTGTTTTTAAAGATAGGAGAAACCTGAACATATTTAAAATTGGATGAAAAAGCCTAAGTAGTGAGAAAGAAATGCAAAGTTTTGGAGAGAAAGGATGGTTGATAAGGTATTACAGCAAGATCCCCAGAAAGGTGAAAGGAGAAAATACTGGAACTAAATGTGGACCAGAGGCAGAGACATTAGAAAGAATTTAAGAATAAAACAATGATGAAAACACACAAATGAACAAGGTAGTGCTGCTGGAAGAGGGGAGAACATACCCAGGGAGAAACCACACAGGAGCAGAGACCAAGACCAAATGGAGAACACTGAGTGGACAGCGCAGGATGTAGGGACATTTTAGATTCACAAGAAACAAGGTGCTCGTGAAAGTACCAGAAACAGGCTTCCTGGAAAAGACAGAAGGCCAAGAGGGGCAGAAGTGATAGAACGACATGGAATAGGATAGTCAGAGCCTGCAGGAAGGTGGCAAAGAGAGGATATCCCAGAGCCAAGCTGAGCTGGGGAGAAGCCCAGAGAAGGGAGGAGAACACACACATTGACCAGAGACATGGAGGAAGAAAGAAAAGCCTGGGTGGGGAGGACACATGGGCAGTGAGGCTCCTAGGGAGCCTCAGGGAAGCCCTTACAACAAGCTGGAGAAAATGGTCTGATACCCACACCCCAGCCCCACTTCAAGGCGTGAGTGGGGTTTGAGAACCAACCCTGAGCGAGAGTGGTTGCCCCAGTGTGGCCAACACTCTGAAGCTAGGCGACACCCGATTCTAGGGCTCCACCTTCAAAACTGGAGGACCCAACCCCGACAGGCTACCCAGCTTCCTCTCTCCATCACAGCTCCTGTCCCCAGTGGGGCGCAGCCTCAGGGAAGGTGTGACCCCACGCTTAGCCGCTGCCTTTGCATAACCAGCAGCAGGTGGTTATGGACTCCATTCATCAGTCAAGCCCATCGGCGACTGTGTTGGAAACAGCTCTCAGTTACACCTGACCCGGCATCTGTGCTGACTTGGCAAATCATGTGCAAATTATGTTGACAGATTCCAGGCAGGCAGGCCTACAGGAAAAACTTGTTCAGGCTTTCTAAGTTGTTAAAGCAATAGTCAGGCCTATGAAAATCAACCAGTTCTCTTCTCATTCTTTTCAATGATTTTGCATCTTGCTCATGGCAGCATAGAGTGAATAGGTCAAAACTAGCCAACACTGCCACTTACTAACAGTAGAGACTTACAAAGTGCCAGGTACTGTGTTCCATCTATCGAATAAATGAGAGCAACAACCCTTTGAGGTAGAAGTCAACCCCTAATACAGCTGGTAAAACTGAAGCACACAGAGTTTCACTGACTCAATCCGCACAATCAGTAACCAGGATTCAAGCCCGAATCGGCCAGACTCTATCGATCAAGACTTCCACTGCCTTCATTCATGGCACAAAGCACTTGGCAGCAGACATGTCTTTGCCAGTCCTTTTCCCAGAAAGCCTGCCCAGCAAAGTTGCTGGTTTCTGGAGGCCCTTCTATGGTGGGTGCGAGGCTTCATCAGAGCTGGAGAAGCTTTACACTCAGCAGAGGCGGTGCATGTCTAGCAGGGCATGCTCGCAAATGCCTCTCCGGAAACCTTGAACCTGGGATCATGACCTGCTTCTGGCCCAGGCCTGCTGTGAGGCTTGGAAGGGCAGGCAGCCCTGCAAAGCAAGAAGCCTGGAAGACAGGGGCTTCCCAGTTTCCTAGGCTCTTCTTACCACTGCGCTCTGCAACTCTCATCGTAAAATGTATGCCCTCTGGCAGGGATACTCACAGTCATAGGACAGCAGCGGTGACTCCAAGTGTCTCCTCCTTCCCCAACAACTCCTAAAACCACGCAGGAAAAAGGACTATCCCTCATGTTGAGGAAACCTTTTTCTAGGTCTTCCCACCCCCTCCCTGTGTCCTTGTGTTTCATTGGCCAAAATGGCATCATTGCCCAATCCCGAAACAACCACTAGTGTGGAGAATTGAAATACCATGACTGCCCTAGACCAGTGATCCTCAATCCTGGCTGCCTATTTTAATCACCTGGGAGCTTTGAATCCCTATGCGGACCAATTAAATCAGAGTGCTGCAAGAACTCCTCAGGTGTTCTTAATATGCAACCAATATGGGAAACCACTGTTTGGACTAATCAAGCTTCACCACCTGCTGCTGGGCCAGAGGCTGGAAGCAATTCTGGGTTCTATGGGCGGGAAAGAGGTAGATGGAGATGGGTGCCAGGAAGGTCATTGACGATGGCTGTCACAGCCAGTCCCATCAGTGGGATTCAGAAGATATGGTACACAGGACAGGAGAGCATTCATAGAAAGGAAAAGGGATTAGAGGGAAAGCTGATGGAAGGAAAAACCATAGCTATGACCAGGGAGTGTCTACCTGAGAGGGCAGCACAGCGTGGGGGGCCCCAGGGCTTATCCCGAGCTCCTTCAGGATCTCACACTTCACACAGCAACCCACTCCTCCCTGACTCATCCTCAGCAGGGTACTGAGTTTCTTCTCCTGCATCCGTGGTACCCAAGCAACACTGCACAAAGGTTGATGGGCCATGGGGGAGGGAGGGGTCAGCAGGAGCCATGGAAGAGGAGCCCTGGGTGAACACTCATAGAAGGATGAAAGGCCACTGAAAAGAAACACTCCAGGTTGAGATTTTTCTGTGGCCGAATCTTGCCTCTGGTCTCCTAGGAAACTCATCCAACCACCTGTGCTCATAAAGAATCTAAATAGGACAAATGCCTCTATTGGTTCATACAGAGAGTCCTTAAAAAGAGTGAGACTTGAGAGATGCTCCATGGGTGTCCTTCTGCCTCTCTTTTCTCAGTCTCTCTTATTGACAAATATCAGTGGTATCACTGATATATTGACAGATATCTGCTAAACACTGGAATCACCTGGGAAGTCTTAAAAAAAATCCCTGCCAATCCCCAGAATCTGTAGTGGGCAACATAAGCATCAATAGTTGTTAAAGCTCCCCAAGTAATTCCAATATGTAACCAAAGTTGAAAACCACTATCCTACGTTTAACATCCAAATAAACCAATGAGTATCTTCATTTAAAAAAAAAAGTTTTATATGAGAATTCTCATCAGTGACTCGATGTAGTTGTTGGAAGAGTATACCCCCAGAGTGATAAATTTCTAAGATTAGATGGAGAGTGGTACCACCTGAACCTTTTTTGGACAAGACAGAATACCATTTTTCAAGATTGTGGGGATAGCTACCATCTCGACACAAACCACAAAGAAGAGATGAGGTCAAGGGGGGCAGTCTGTAGCCTGCCTATCTACCCAAGACAGGGCACTGACTCAGGTTTGACATCTGTTAATAGGGAACTATAAGGAGAATTATTTTGAACACAGGATGAAAGGAGAAGGGAGGAAAATGCCATTAGCAATGACCCAGAAATTTATAATAATTGAGTCCATTAGTAGTATCCGTTTATTATTTGTAATGCCACTCTGCATGTTTCCAGGGAGGGATGGCTACCTGTCAAGGCAATGGAGGTCACTCAGGCAGCCGGGGAACTCGGGAATGTTCAGTCGGTGGGACAGGCAGCTGGGCCCCTGGTGTCAATGAATTTAATCTGTAAACTAACTCTGCTACTCTCCCTCCAGCACAGATAAAAACCTGTTTTTCTGGAGGGAACTCCCATCTCAATCACTTGAGGTCAGCCAGGAGGATAAATATGTTCCTGACAGGTTGGGTTTCTCATCTTCTCATGACAATGAATTCTTTTTATTACAGTAAATGGGCTCTGTTAGGAACTGTGGGAGGATGAGCTGTAGTCGTAGTTCTGACACTTTGTTGTGCATTAGACTTGCCAGAGAACTTTTACGAATCCTGATGTGGACGGCTGCATCCCATAGCGATTACAATAGTAAGAGATGCTATTGTATACCCTGCATGCCCAGGCATTGATGCATTTGGTGAAACCCCTTAGGTGATTCCAATGCTCAGCCAAGTTTGAGAACAAGTAAACTAGAGATAGGATCCTCCAATCCCCAGGCAACCCATTAGGATCCCCCAGGAGCTTTTAAAACTACCCATGCCCGTGTCCCACTCCCAGAGATACTTGTCTAATTGGCCTGGGGTAAGACCTGCATGTTGGGATTTTTCAAAGTCCCCCAGGTAGGATATTAATATACAACTAGTGTTAAAAAGCACTGAGCTGGAGGGTGGCAGCTGATCATAGCCAGAGGGTGGTCACCCTCACCATAACCTTGGCAGGGATCAGAATCTGCCAGGGAACTCAGCAAGAAGGTCCAGACCCTGTCCATCCTTGGTAAGCCTGGGCCCCTGCCGCTTTATTTCTCATGCTTTTTTCTCATATCTGTTCTCACAAGGTGGAAGAGGCACTGTTCAGCAGGTTCTCTTTTGTGAGGCATGTACACCTGAGCAACTTCACATGCTCTGCACTTTGTAAGCTGGATGCTAATTTCAAGTGCTCAGAAGCATCAGTTTGAAAGGGTACTGTGACAGGTAGATCTTCAGTACAATTAAGAATCCATTTGTAAATATCATCACCCCCCCCCTCCACATTTGGTTTGTTCTCAAACTCTGTGTTCTGAATTAGTGAAATTTTGTTGCATTTCTATATTTTTTTAAGATTTTATTTATTAGAGAGAGAGTGCACGCCAGTGATGGGGAGGGGTAGAGAGAGAGGGAGAAGCGGACACCCCGCTGAGCAGGGAGCCCAACTCAGGATCATGACCTGAGCCAAAGGCAGATGCTTAACTGACAGAGCCACCCAAGTGCCCCTGTTTGCATTATTTAAAAGGAGTTCCGTCTTAACCCTCACCTTTGGAATCAGAGCGAACATTGCCCTTAATGTAGCAGGACCTATGTGTTAACAGTGGTGTCGGAGGACAGGCCCACCTTCTCTGTGCCAGCAAACACAGCTCTGCTAGGCCTCTTTGGATAATGTTACTGCTTTAAGGGGGAGTGTTTTCACCTGTTTTAAGTTCACATTTGTGTAATGATGAGAAATGTCCTAACAGCCTATGTTTTGGATTTAAGTCATTGCTGTAACAACTCATTGAGCTTTCAACTCTTTCTCTTTTGCTACATGAGCTTGTTATGAGATTAGAGTTGTGGGAAGAGATGGATGGATAAATTCACTGTACACATACTGAGTGCTTACTGTGTAAACAGGAGATAGTCCCTACCATCAAGTGGCTATGCTAATGTAGAAATAGAAAAAAGGTGCTGTAGCAGAAGAAGCCTACCTGCTAGAAAGCTCAGAGAAGGAACAATTAAACTAATCTGAGGGGGTCCCAGAAGGCTTTTTTATAAGTGATGACACCTAAACAGAATATTAAAGCACGGAGAGAGTTGGCCAGGCATTCCAGACAGAGGGCTGAGTCTGTGCACTCGCGCAGAGCTTTGAGAAAGCCTGGGGAGATGGATCACAATGGCCAGGGTCAGGTGCCTTTGATGGACCCACACGAGGTAGGGCTGGGGAATTAGGGAGGGCCAATCACAAAAGGTCTTGTAGAACAAGCCAAAAAGGGCCTGTATGACACCCTATAGAATTTTTCCAAAGGCAACAGAAAGTCATTGAAGGATTTTTGAACAGGGAACCAAACATAATCCAATTTGAATTTTAAGAAAAGCACGTCAGTGGCAGTGTGGAGGTTGGATTTGAGGGAGAAGAGACGCATGGGATACCTTTACTCCATTACCCAGATTACTGACTTGGCCTCTACGTGACCTTTCTGCAAATACCCGTGGCTTCCGACCCCAGCCACGCAGAATCACTTGGAGAACTTTTTAACAAGCCTCATGCCTGACTCACACCCCACACAAATTACGTTAGAATTTTCCGAGGTGGCGCCCGGATGATTCCAGTGTGTAGCCAAGGTTAAGAGCCTTGGCTTTCGTCTCCTTGATTGGGCAATTGGAAGGGCACAGTTAACTTCGGACAAGTCACGTCAGTGGAGTGGGGAAGGCAGAAGTTAGATGATGTCAGAGAACAGATGAAGAGAAGTTAGATGATTGCAGAGAACAGATGAAGAGAAGCAGAGAATCAGCAAGTGTACACTTGCTGTGAAGAAATCGGGCTGTGGGAGGAGGGTGAGAGGTCAGACCATAGCTAGAGGAGGATCAGGATCAAGGCCATTTTCTGTGGGGGCAGGTGCAAGAAAGGAGAGCCCTAAGCACGTCTATAGCAGAAGAAACAGCTGGGAAGGGAGAGGTGGACACACATGAAAAAAGAGAGTGATGGATGAATGGAAGACCACAGAAAGTCAAAGGGAAGAAGGGACATCTTCCAGAGCGCAGCGGAGAGTCCAGCCTTAGGCAGAAGGAAGGAGAGGAATAAAGGGGAGGAAGAAAAACAGGAAAGACACAGTTGGGCTCTGAGTAGGGAGAATGGCATACCTTAAGAAAACTCCATCTGATTATCTCTCTTTTCTCTATGAATTAGAAGGCAGACTATTTGATGAGGCCATGATCGTAGGTGGTGGGCAGGAGATCTGAGGAAAATGGTAAAAATCTAGTATCACTGCTCTTGGGAGTGAGAGAGGGTGTTGGCTGAGGGTCGTGCTAGAGCCCATGGGAGGCTGGGTATGGCATAGATACCATCACCAGTATGAAGGCAGAGATAAGTGAATCGTGCCAAGTGGGGGCAGTCATCCCAAGGTGACAGGCCCTTGCCCTCACCATTCACCCCTTCCTCCATCCTGCCCCATTTTCACTCCTACACGCCAGGCTCCACCACCGCCCTACACTATGTGTGGGCTCAAGCTAGCAGCCTGAGCATCAGCCAGGGACTTGTTAGAATTGTACTATCTCAGGTATCACCCCAGACCTCCTGTAACAAGATCCCCAGGAATGTACATTACACTTGGGAACCACTGCTCTAGACTTTCCCATCTATAGCTCTTGTTACCTTCCAAATATGCCATGAAATGTGTGTGCCATTGTTCACTCTGCTTGGAACACTGGTCTCCCATTCATTCTAGCCAATTCTCTTCCTTTAAGACACTATCTATGTCAGTCTTACCTTTTCTCTAACTATTCCCAAGACCCTGCTGGGAAGAACTATTTGCTACCTCAAATGTGTTTCCATAGACTTCATCTAAGTGATGCCATGTTGCTTTCATTTATCCTGAGCACCCAACAGGTGGCCTAGTATGAATCCAGTGCTCTGTAAGGTGCCCATGTGTTCTCTGAATGAAAGCCAGACCCCTGATTCCCACTCTTGTGTCCCAACCCATACACGTCACAGTGTATAAAATGGTCACACATTTTATGCACATAAAAAAGTCATGCCTATTTAAAAAAATAAGCAAAGCTATAAATTAAGCCCCAAACTCCTCACCATGCATTTGCCTGATATTACCCCAAAACTTGGGAAAGCATTGGGTTTGTCTTTTTCTATAAAAATTCAAAAAGCCGTATCTCACTCTTTCAGATCTCTCTGCATGCCACATAAAGCTCAGGCCTCAGGTCCCAAACTTCCTAAATGGCTATAAACAAATGCAGTATTTCAAAACATCAGAAGTTTACCATTACTTAACTTTCCAAGTGTGAAAACCCCCTCTACTTGTTTCGGAGTAGGAAACCCGCTTTCTAATATAGCTAGAAAGATCAACTAAATAACAAATATGTATAGCGTTTTAATCGACCTTTTAAGGTCCTTGGCATGAAAATCAGGCCCTTTGCCTTTTTTCTATCCCTTCTGGGCCTGGCACATAGTTGGTGCTTGATTAATGTGTTTCCGATCAAGTGGAGAGGAACTATTTCCCTACTTTACCATTCACAGCTAGACTGGACCAAGAAGTATATATTAATGGTGGGGCAATCTACTAAGCACCCTACTAAGTGTTTCTTTTCTTCCTTCCATTTCTGCCCTGTGCTTTCCGGACCTGGGATTTGTGGCTGATCACTCCTGCTTAACACCTGCCATACGATTAAAATAACCTGGAAACCCAGGAGCCTCAGAAAGCAGGAAGCCGAGAAATACATCCCACAGAATCTCAAACCTATCATCTTATTAATCCGGTTAGGCCCTGAAGAAATAGTTTCTTTCCTCCCCACCTGAACATTTCCAGAGATGCTAATACTCAAGATGCTTCCCTCCCCCCACCCTCCACCCCCAGCTCATTAGACCTGCCAGTCACCGTGTGGAAGAAGACCTCTGTGTCACTAATGTTGCCTTAGAAATTGCAAAAAAACAAAACAAAAAAACAAAAAACAACCTTGGAAATTCACAGCAAAAACAAACATGTACCATCAAAAAATGAGAATCTGTCAGGAGAGTCAGTCATGGTGCCCTGGCTGTATCTGGAACATATGTGGGATTCCTTCAAATAATGATGGGGTTGGGGGGTACTTATCCTGAGTCTGCTCCCCACAAGACTCCATTCCAGCACTTTTCATAGATTATTTCATTCCATTTTCACAAAAGACCTGCAAAGTGGTTATTATCATTCTCCTTCTAGAGACCAGGTAACTGAGGCTCAGAGAGGCTAAGAAAATTACCCAGAGTAGGAGAGCTCCTAAGGCTATTAAGGATGAGCTCCCACAGGGGTCATGTTCTGCCTTACTTTGAAAGCTCTGCGCTTTTTTTATTGCACTAAATTGTCATGAGTCCTATTTTCTAAGACTATGTGTTTTACATGACAAAAAAAGAAGTAGTATGGGATACCATGTAAGGACTTCCTCCCAAAAAATCTTGTTCCTCTTATTTCTCATGGTAACTGAAATTCCCAAATTACTCACTTTGGTATTAAGGCACCGAAAACTCTGTTAGGATGACAATGTTTTCGTCATGAGGAGAATTCCAAACTAGAACTCATTAAATGTTTATAAGGGTTTATTTTACCCAAGGCCCCATGGTAGATGCTCTGGGGAGCACACACAGGCACACAACCCCTGTACCCTCAAGAATCTTACAAGTTAAATAGCCCTTCAAACTTAAAGAATAGTTCAGGGTGTTCCCCTACAAGGTGAATTGCCAAATGAAATTTCTACACAATTTCTATAGGCCTTCAGACATTATACACTTAATGGGCATCCGGGCAGCTCAAAATATGAATTCACTAAAGTAGCTCCTGTCACCCACCCTGAGGAAATGAGCCTTGAGAGAGGGGAGTTTTCAAAGGGAGGGAAAGCCAGAGAGGGCTTTAATGAGGAGTCTCTAAGCGGGTGAGCCTGATGAGAACAGAAGGCCTGGAGCAGTCATTAGAATTGACTGTACCAGGTGGGGGTGGCACGTGCTGGCAGAATTTGAGGAGTCCCATTTGGCATTTGCTTATGCCACGGAGAGTTGTCTGCACAGTTATAACCTGTCACTTGAGCTGCCTCAGAAAGTCTCACTCTAGGTGGGAAGAAAATCAAGCCTGGCGCTTAACAGCCTCACTGGGCAGAGGACTTGCGATTAGAATCACCTGGCCATGCCCAGCCCCCCCCCCCACCTGGGCCGCAGCTTTTCAGAATCACACATGACAAGGAAAGAACTTGCTCAGAGCTAGTGGTGTGTGGTAGCTGGTGTGTATCAGCTAGGGAGGGTCAGCTGTGAGCAGTTCGGGAATCTGGTGATCACTGGCCGTGGTGGGAGCATTTACACTGTGGAAATCAGCAAGTTACAAAAGCTTTTTCTTTCTTTCTTTCTTTCTTTCTTTTTTTGGAGAATTTGCTAGCACACCATTGCTTAGAGCTGTCCATATACTGTCCTTTCTCTGATTTGTATATGAACTCCATATCATTCAGCAAATCTCAAGTTTAAGATAATATGCATAATGAATTTAACAATTTGTTTAGTTCTGAGAGACAAAGGAGGTGTTTGCTTTGAAGCAGGTATTCTTAAAGAGCCACCAGCATCTCTATACAAATTAGACCAGTGGTTCCCCAAGTGTGGTACTGGATCAGGAGCATTAGAATCACCTGTGAACTTGTTAGACTACAAATTCCCCCTCACCCCAGAGCTTCTGAACTGGAAACTTTAGGCGGGGGACCCAGACATTTGCGCTTTAATAAGCCCGCCAGGTGGCTGCAATGCACACTCAGGTTTGAAACACTGAACTACAGAACTCTTTACCATTTATATATTGTATGCACATTGTACACACTCATTCCACATAGTTCAGAAATTATCACATCCTCTCTAAGCACTATTGTGCGCTATAACATCTGTGTTCTAGTCAGCCTTCGAGAGAGCCTCCAGGGTATCTGCTGGTACTCATCTCTTCCCCTGCTGCATCACCAATGGTCTGTGTGACTGAGAGGGTGGTCAGAAATGCTGACATGTGACTTCTGACACTAGGTCACAAAAGGCATGTAGCTTCCATCTTGGTCTCCTGGGTCACTCACTCTGGGGAGACCCAGCTGGCATGCTATGAGGGTAGTCAAGTAGACTTCTGGAAAAGCCCATGAGAATAGAACGGAGACGCCACTAGCCAGCACCAACCTGCCAGCCATGGGAGTGAGCCCTCTTGGAAGTGGGTCCTCCAGTCCCAGCCGAGCCTTCAGATGCCAGAGCCCCAGCTGACATAGGATTGCAATCTTCTGCGAGACTGTGGGCTAGAACCACCCAACCAAGCCCGCACTGAATTCCTAACCCTTAGAAACTATGAGAATGAAGGCACTAAGTTTTGGGTAATTTGCTACACCGCACTAGATAACCAGCAGCAGATAAGGCGCATTGTACTGATAGTGCTTGAAGGCAGCTACACCTGAGGGGTTTGAATGAACCAAGTTTCATGAAACAAGGTCTTTTCCAAAAAGAAGCTTACTGCTTATGTGGGAGAGAAGATACGTAGTAAAATTGTAAAAAATACATAGTAAAAAAAAAAAGTAAAAATTGTTAGTGTTATTAATTTATTAAGAGATCACAAGTCTAGGGGACAAAATGATCCTGCAAATTCTTTGCAAAATAAGTTATGCTACAAAATCAAGTTTTCCAGCCCCCTGGCAACCCCTGAATAGCACTTTAATCCGTCCCCTTTCTAAATATACTATATCCTTCCTGAGCTCTTTAAGCAGAAGGAAAAGGAAGTCACTGCTGTTGATGAGGTAAGGTGTTTGTTGTGAAAACCAGTTATACAGGGCACACAGATGTCATCTCGGCTGTCAGGGCAGATGGCTGGGGACCCAGGGCTGCATGACAGTGGCTGTCCTCAGTCCACCTAGGAGGCTAACGGACAAGACAAAATGCTGGTTTCTAGAACCTTCATAAACCCCCTCATTCATTCTTCACACAAACTCGTGATCATCCCATTTTCCCGGTGAGAAGCTGCAGCCTGGAGCAGAGAAGCAAGGTCACCCAGCTAGTAACTGGCAGAGCTGCGAACAGTCTGACTCAGAGCCCAAGCCATTGGTAATCTAGCACGTGGCCTTCAAGGAGCTCTCACTGTCTTCAGAAAAGTCTTCGGCATCGGCTTGCATAACAATACTTCACGGTCATACATGTTCATGGCACAAAATCCAAAAGGTATGAAAGTCAGTGTTCCCAGCAGCCACCAGTTCTCTTCCCTGGAGACCACCACTGCTACTGGTGTCTCACGTGTCCACCTAGAGATGTTCTCTCTGGCTTGATCATTAACCTTTCTTTCTTTCCTTTTTTTTTTTTTTTTTAAGATTTTATTTATTTGAGAGAGAGAGAGAGAGAGGGAGACCATGAGTGGGGGTAGGGGCAGAGGAACACGGACAAGCAGACTCAAGCAGACTCTCCGCCAAGCAGGGAGCCAGATGCGGGGTTCGGTCCCAGGACTCTAGGATCACGACCTGAGCCAAAGTCAGATGCTTAACTAACTGAGCCACACAGGCGCCCCCGCTTTTTTTTTTTGATTAGCTTTTCTCCCAAGGGCTGAGTTCAACACCATAGTGTGAACGAGGGAAACAGCAGAAACAGCCTCATCTGCAGACATTTCCTCACACTCCAGAATGTTATGCTTTTTGCCATGGCAGGGAGCAGTTCCACAGTACCAGCATCCTCTGTGCCCATTGTACCGCCAGCCGCAAGGACCCCGGGCTCCTGACGCCACCCACTGCTTACTCTCCCCTACGCCCAGTATTGTTTTCCTCCATGCAGAGTAAAGGACTCACCCTCCCTGAGGGTTTCAGAGAGGGTTTATGCCAACACCTGCCAGGTCTTCTTTACTGGGAAGTGCTGCAGGAAGAAAAGCCAGGTGGCCTGGGTTCAGCTTCTAGGTCTATGAATTTGAGCTAAATCAGTCCAGCTCTCTGGACCTCACAGTGGACCTACTGTAGAGGGATAACGGAGGCAGAGAGGACACTTGTGCCCACACCCCTGTGTACCCTGTGCTCCTCAGAGACACACCCACCATCCAGCACCATGAGGGTCTTCTCACTTATTCATCACAAGGGTGATGAAGCACTCCCAGGAGAGGGGCTGTGTTTCTCCCCACTTCTCTCTCTCTTGCAGAGCATGTGAAATGTAGTAAGTACTCCTTAAAGACTTTTTGAAAATATTTCTATATACATTCAAGCATTCTTCCTAAGGGCATGACTCCCTTATTTTATATTTTTTTAACATTTTTTTAATGTGTCAAGTTTTTATTTAAATTCTAGTTAGTTAACATACAGTGTAGTATTGGCTTCAGGAGTAGCATTGAGTGATTTGTCACTTACATACAACACCCAGTGCTCATCACAACAAGTGCCCTCCTCAATGCCCATCCCCCATCTAGCCCTTCCCCCACCCACCTCCCTCCATCGACCCTCAGTTTGTTCTCTGTCATTAAAAGTCTCTTACGGCTTATTTTTCTTTTTTTTCTTGTCCTCCTTCCCATATATTCATCTGTTTTCTTTCTTAAACTGCACACATGAATGAGATCATCTGGTATTTGTCTTTCTCTCACTGACTTATTTCACTGAGCATAATACATTCTAGCTCCATCCGTGTCATTGGGCAAGATTTCATTCTTTTTGATGGCTGAGTAATATTCCAGTGTGTGTGTGTGTGTGTGTGTGTATACACACACACACCCCACATCTTCTTTATCCATTTATCAGTCGATGCCATTTGGGCTCTCTCCATAGTTTGGCTATTGTTGATAATGCTGTTATAAACATTGGGGTGCAGGTACCCCTTTGAATCAGTATTTTTGTATCCTTTGGGTAAACACCTAGTAGTACAATTGCTGGGTTGTAGGGTAGTTCTATTTTTAACTTTTTGAGGAACCTCCAAACTGTTTTCCAGAGTGGCTGCACCCCAGTTTGCATTCCCACCAACAGTGCAAGAGGGTTACCCTTTCTCGGCATCCTCGCCAACACCTGTTGTTTCTTGTGTTGTTAATTTTAGCCATTCTGACAGGTGTGAGGTGGTATCTCATCATCGTTTTGATTTGTATTCCCCTGATGCTGAGTGGTGTAGAGCATCTTTTCATGTGTCTGTTAGCCATTTGTATGTCTTCTTGGGAAAAGTGAATGACTCCCTTACCTTGCTCTGTTCTTTACAACACTTACTGTCTTCTAAGGTATTACAAACCTTACCTATTTATTATGCTTATTGTCTGGTTCCTTCTAAGGGTTAATTTTATGTGTTAACTTGGATAGGCCATAGTACTCAGATGTTTGGTCAAAGACCAGTCTCCACATAGCTGTGAAGCCATTTTTAAAATGAGACTGACATTTAAATTGGTAAACTCTGAGTAAAGCTGGTGCCCCTCTGTAATGTAGGTGGCCTCATGCAATAAGTTGAAGACTTTAAGAGCAAACAGTGTGAAGTCCTTCAGTCTGAGCGGGAATTCTGTCTCCAGATGGCCTCTGGCCTAATGTTACACTAACTCAGACCTGTCAGGTCACCAGCCTGCCAGCCTACCCTGCAAATATCACACTTGTCAAACCCCACAATCATGTTAGCCAATCCCTTACAATAAAGTGTGTGTGTGTTGGGGGGGGAGTGTGTGCATGCATGTGCATGTGTATACACTGCTGGTTCTGTTTCTCTGGAGCACCCTAGCTAATGCATTCCCCAAGACCTGCACCCCACATGTAAACTCCACAAGGGCTGAACTTTTCTTTTTCTTTTAAAATCTTATTTCATTGTGGGAGGAACACTTACCATGAGATCTCCCTCTTATTGATGACTGGGGTACGATGTTGCACAGCAGGTCTCTAGAATTTACTTATCTTGCTTCACTGAAACATTGTGCCCATTGATTCGTACCTCCCCATCTCCTCTAACTTCCAGCCCCCCAGCAACTACCATTCTACTCTTAGATTCAATGAATTTGACCATTTTAGATGACTCATTTAAGTGGAATCAAACATATTTGTCTATGATTGCCTTGTTTCATTTAGTATAACATCCTCAAGGTTCATCCATGATACAGTTATGAGACAATGTCTTTTTAAATGCTGAACAGTATTCCACTGTATATATACCACAATTTCTTTATCCATTCATTTGCTCAGAAATTTTTTTTCTTATTTGTTCATTGATTTATCTCTTATAGGTGCTACAAGAGAGCCCGGCAAACAACTGCATCAAATATGTGTTGAATGAGTTCTGAAAACTGTCAAGAGTCATTGATATGCTACGGTTATTTGACCTAAAGGAACTCTAGCAACATTTAAAAATTAGGTCTTTTATATTATGAGATTTAAAGACCTGTCTCGTGTTTACTTTTAATGAACTTTTCATAAAATTTCTCCTTTAACCTAGGTTTAAAAGTTCAACTATAGTGCAGGCAAAAAGTATTCCCAACACTTTTGTTTGCTTAAGCACTATAAATGTCTGGCAGTGGAATTGCTTTGTTATCCTCAGATAAGCCTTTGTTCCTTAAATAATCTTCCACTAAAGGCATAAGAAGATTACAGAATCAGACACTTAAAAAAAATTCCACTGTCCATCTTTGCATCAAGCTTGTACTCTGAAAGTATCATATCATATACATATGAGGGACCTTGACAGTTTTAAGGTGATATGGGATACCCATAGCTATTTCTTCTTCTTCCTTAGCATTAGAAAGCCCTTAATATGTGTCCAGGTCCAGGGAATGGATCATGCCTGCTTTAAGCCAATTAGGACCATCCTATTCCTCATTTTCCCAACTTCTTTGCATCATGACCCAATTCTGGCCATGAGATCCCAGCAGAAGACTTCTTGAGCATTTATGGGAAAGTGTTTTCTCTTCTAGTAAGAGGGTAGCTGCACCTGACTCCACCCCTTCCTCTTTCCTAGACATGATGGCTGGACCTGCAGCAGTCATCTTGTGACCATGAGGGAAAAGCCAAGAAAATCAGGCATCAGTCCCGACATCATTAAGCTGCTGAACCAAAGCCAAAGCCTCCTATATTTAGACTTCTTGTCATGTCAGAAAAACTGAACCCATATTCATTCAAGCAGTTGTGGTCAGGTTATCTGTTTCATGAAGCCAAAAGTATTCCTAAATAACACTGATGACAATATATTACAACCACTGAGCTTATTGCAACAGTAAATGCAGTCGGTGCTTTTCCTCCACTTAAGCCAGGAAAACTGCTACAGTAGAAACTGCTACCAAGCCACCTTTGTAAAATTAACCTTGGCGATATCTAGGATGTGTTGGCAAAATTCACCAAAATAATCCAGCTTAATCAGCATTATAAAAATGTTCTGGATGGAAGTACAACTTGGTATAATGGAACAATCACTGATACATGCATCAGGAACCATAAATTCAAGCTCTAGCTACTACTAACATTGTTATCCCAGGCAAGTCACTGTTCTTCTATGGGCCTCATTTCTCATCTCTACAGTGAAGGAATTAAACTGGGTAACCCCGGAGCGTCTGGGAGGCTCAGTCAGTTAAGCCGCTGCCTTCGGCTCAGGTCATGATCCCGGGGTCCTGGCATCGAGCCCCACATCGGGCTCCCTGCTCAGCGGGAAGCCTGCTTCTCCCTCTCCCTCTGCCTGCCTCTCTGCCTACTTGTTCTCTCTCTCTCTCTGTCAAATAAATGAATAAAATCTTAAAAAAAAATAAAATAAAATAAATAAACTGGGTAACCCTGGGGTCCCTTTCAGGATTGACATTCTATGTAAATTCTATGTAAACTACAAACTGAAATAAAAACTCACAAAATTCTTCTGTGGCCTCCAAATTTGTTTTCCAGCTTCTAGAGTTGACATTCTAATACCTTGTGTAAGTTTGAAAGGACAGACCCACTTGCATTTGCTCATAAATGTGACCTATCTTTTCAAAGTGTATTAGGACAAGGACAAGGACATGCTGTAGTGGCACCTTCATGCCATGCAAACTACAGATGCAATGCAGAGTCCAAACATGTTTTCCAGAAGGAAGGTACCTCCCAGAGTAAGTGCTGTTGCTCAGTATCCAAAGACTTAGGTCTGCCATCTTCCAGAATTGCCAAACCACGATGGACTGATTCATCATTTCCCTATAGTCGCCCTGTCCGTGTAAGCTAGTTATCCATTTTCTCCTTTTCAAATGAGCACAATCATTTTGTGCTTTTGTCCTTGATCTTTCACTAAAGGAAGATTAAACTATCTACAATAGAATGCTCTCAGTACTTCACTATGTTATGCTGCTTGCATACTCATTATTGTCCAGGCTACAGTGTCTTGTTATTCTATGATTTAACTTGTTTTGTGCTCTGTGGTGAATTCTGAACTAGACAACTGGGCTGAATAATTTGGTGGGCTTTCAGGAGGATACCCTCCTGTCTTCCTTTTCTCTCCCATGCCAGAACCACACACAGGTATGAAGCCTGTCAAAGCCACTGTACAGAGATGCAGGCATAAGGCCAGGCATATTGAAGTACTGAGCAATCAGAGATCCAAGGGCACCTCCTGACCTCAGTTACCCATGGTCAAGTGAAGGACACAGATACTATAGGGTTATAAGGGTAGCAGAGAAGTATGGATATGGCACCCTGAGCCCAGAGAGGGCTCCTTAACTGAATTGGGGAGAGAGGGGGAGAAAGGAGGTGCGGGTAGCTCTCCTCCTCCTAGTGGAAGACCATTATTTGGAGAGCTTGAATAGTGCAGGCTGGCATGTTCCAGTGTGCTCACAGAGGGATGGCTGCTAATGTTTCAACCCCACTCTCCAGTCCCGCCCACCACCTCTCTTCTCTGTGTTCTTTTCATTTTCCCGCCTGTACTCACTTCCTCAGCTGGTGTGGGGAAAGCTAGCACTCTGTAGACACCACTACCCAACCAGCTGCTCTGCTCCTGCCAGGTCATCTGACCGGTCACTACATCTGGGACCCACCTTGGCTCTCCTCCCAGGTCCTCTTTGAGGGGGCCTAGTGTTTGTGTTTAAAAATTGGATGGTTTCACTACCCTGTGGATTCTGGAATTGCAGGATCCAAACAACAGAGGCTTTGCACTGCATGGGCACATTCCAAATGAGCAGAGTGGAAGATGAGTGTTTGGGATTTCCTAGGAGGTCTGTAAGGGTCTGTAGTCAGGAAAGGGCAAGTTCAAGACAGTGGCCAGAAGGTGTGGGGCTGGTGGGAGCCCACCCGGGAACTTACACCTTGTTCTCAATACTGGTAGCCCCCACAGCTCTGAAAAGACAAGGAAAACAGGTGGCCACACAGAAGAACCTTCCTGATGATCCCTGATGGTTAAAAGGCGGAAGAATAAACCCCAGAGAGGAGGGAGAAAAAGGAAAAGAGAAGGAAGAGAAGCCTAGAGCCATGTGGGTAATGTCAGTCTTTCAGGATATGAGGGGTTATTGTAAAGAGGCTCTTCCTCCTCTTCATTGTTGACAGAATAAGACAGAGGTTCCTTGGAGCACCTGGTATCTCAGGAAGACTTCCCTGGCAGTGAGCGCTGTTACTTTGGGGTTACTGGGCAATAACATATTCCCCTTTCTGGAAGATTTTATAAGGAACACCTACTGTCCATCACTGCTGGATGGTTTACAGTGGTCCAGCTCAGAGGAAAGGCTGGCTAAATGGACGCCCAGGTTCCTTCAAGACTTCAGATACTCTGTTTCTACTAAGAAAGCAGTTTCTACTAAGAAAGCAATCTCCAGGTTCCATCAAAAAACCAAGGCTATATTAAATAATCTTGTTATTGTAAAAAATCCAACCACTCTCCTAATAATAATGTCTGCTTCCCCTCCCTTTTAAACTCAGAAACCAGAATCCTAATTTATTAAAACATATTGGATATAAATCAGGCAGGATAACTCATTTTGGTCATTTTCTATTAGACAATCTCTCCTAGGAAGTAAACTGACAAGCTCGCTTCATTTTTTAAGCTACAAAAAGCATTTCTTATTATAAACATTTCAAACATACTGAAAAACAGAATAGCACAACAAACCTCCATTATATTCATCACCTTGATTTAAAACAAATATGTCCAGGGGCACCTGACTAGCTCAGTCAGAGGAGCATGTGACTTTTGATCTTGGGGTCGTGAGTTCGAGCCCTACATTGGGTGTAGAGATCACTTAAATAAATACATATAAAAAAATAAAAATAAAACAAATATGTTGAACAAAATTAACAATAATTCCAAATGTCCCCAACTGTCTAGTTCACAACTGGCTGGCTCAAATCAGGATCCAGACAAGGACTTGCATTATACTTGGTTACATTTAGTTGTTATGTCTCTGAAGTCTTACGCCTTTGCTACAGTGACATCTGTAGAATTACTTAGATTCTAAATTTGTGGAATTGTAGTTTGCTTCTGTGTGGTGTCATTTTATTTGTTCTTCTGTTCCCTGTCTCTCTACTAAATGGAATTCAGCTTTGCGGCTTGATTAAATCTAGGTTTCAACTTTATTTTGCCAAGAATACTTCCTAGATGGGACTGACTGGTTTGTTTCAAGAGGCAGTTGACTTGCAGTTCTTCTCTCAGTGATGCTATCCTGAATGAGTGGGCTCAGAAGGAGACAGCTGGACTCCTCCCCATGTGAAGTTCCCCATCAAATTTAAATAATGGTTTCATCCATTGATGATAATTGCCTGAATCAATGATCTTACCAGAAACTACGAAATGGGGATTTTCCTAATTCTATCATTCCTTCCAAACTTATTGCCACCTTGCCTCTTTACTCATATATTTGAGCTTCAGAGCAGAAGAAATAATATAAAAATATGCACATATAGGGGTGCCTGCATGGTGCAGTTGGTCAAGCATCCGACTCTTGGTTTCAGCTCAGGTCATGATCTCAGGGTTGTGAGATTGAGCCCTGTGTCAGGCTCCGTGCTTAGAGCAGAATCTGCTTAATATTCTCTCTCCCTCTCTCTCTGCCTCTCCCCCTGCTCATTCTCCCTCTCTCTCTCTCAAATAAATAAATAAATCTTTAAAAAAATATGCACATATAGAAGTGATTCCTGATTTAGCAATTAAGGAACATCTCTCACCTGAAACTACATGTCGTGGGAAGACAATGGTAGGTGGAAATGTAGATGCAAGAAGAGTCTGAGATTGGGAAACAGGATGAGGGTTCTTGGACGGCACACTCTGGGTGATCTGAATTCTGGCTATAAGTAAGCCCAGAGAAACATCTGGCCTTCTGGGAAGAAAAAAATAGAACGAAGAATGGAGAAAAGAGAGAAAGAAAGAGGAACACCCAGGATATGAAAAGTATCTTAATGAAGTTTGGAGACAACAGGGCCTCACCGAGGAGGGTGGTAATAGAATTCAAATCTACATGTTCCTGATAGAACCACTGGGGGACAGGCCCAGGTGAGACTCTAGTGAATGGAAGACTGACTGATGTCACTGACTCTACTCCCTGGAGGCAGTGATTGGCCACTGTTGGCATGGAAGCCCAGCACAAACCTCAACTGCCATCTGAGTCCCTGGGGAAGGGCCAGGAGCCACAAGTGCTTGGAAAGCCAACCTCCTATGGCCTCTGCTTAGCCATCCTTCCCTGCCTGACTGTTCCTGAACACTGCCTTCTTTATTTCTCCTTCCAGACCCTCCCCATTTGTTCTCCTGTCCCCCATACCAGCCCCCCTGGAGAGAAAATTGATACCATGTATGCTTACACAATCATCACCCTCGTAGCAGCTGCTCTTGGAGGACAGGAGGACTATGTAGATAAGTTGCTCCAGCTGCCACTATGCGGTCATTAGAATGTCCTGCTCCCAAAATGTAATTCTGACCACACTACCACTCTTGAGTCGGGAAGAAAGAAAAGGCAGGAGAGGGGTAACCTCTAAAGGAAGCAAGAAAGCTATGCAGGGTCCTCTTTGTTCAGCTTGGGGGTTTCAAAGTCAAGGGCAAAAGATGGAGAGAGACATGCAAGTCAGGATGAATTCTGAAAATATGTCAAGGTCTTGTAAGTATCATATCCAGATAAAAGCCCAAAAGTTATTAAGGCTTATGAGAAGTCAAGACAATGAGAGAAGATTTTTAAATATTTGGAGCAAATAGAACAAAGGGACAGACTGACTGGTTGCTGAAAGCAAAATTAATAGGTAACACAAAACAAAGAGTTAGAATTCCAACCAGGCTATTATGTTCTCTGACACTGAGAAGAGTCTGCAAATTGGACAGGGTAGAGCCAGGGCCCTAGGAAACAACCCAAGTCCTCATCAAGCCAGGAAATGGTAAGAAATTGTCAAGCTATAGCGAGGTGGTAAGTGTCAGGTCAGCAAAATTACATTTGGGTTATGGAGGAACATTCAAGAAAAACTTCAGAGAAGCTGTTAGTAATTCCCACGGACTCCTGGAGAAGCCAGGACACAGTAGTTGAGCAAATGCTCCAGTTCCAGAAAGAAGGAAAAGCTGATTCCAGAATGTGTAGGCAGTTCATCCCGACCTAAGTCCTCCTTTAAAATGCAACATGGATTATTAAACAGGTTGTTTGTGAAAATCACAAGAAGACGCGCTGATCTCTTGGCATCCACATAAGTTAACTAAAAAGAAGTCATGTTCTGGGCCATTTTTTACATGAGATTCTTAGGGCAAGTACATCAGAATGTCATTCTGAAGCCCTTAATTAAGGAAATCGTCCACAAAGTGAGATGATGTGGGTCGTTGGTCTTGCTGCCTTTCAGTCATGTTAAATAATAAAATAGACACTTAAGAGGAAACCTACTTCCATGAACAGAGGAGCACAGCTTGGTAAACATACAGCCTTGATCAACAGAGCAACACCCACCACATACAGGCTCCAGGTATGACATGCTCTGGGCACCAACTATGAATAAGACCTTCCCCAGAGCAAAGATTTCACTGTCTGATAATCCCACAGGTACACACTGAAGCCCTCTGAGTGTCCAGTTCTGTGTGAGGTCATCAAGACTCCACTGAAAGGGAATGCCCTCCCTCATCCCTGCCTGTAAGAGTTCCCAGCCTCGCTTGGACTACGAAGGTACATTTAACATGACTATTTAGGAGAAAAGAAGAGGAGGTATATATATCTATGACAGTGACTCACAGGGAGACCTGACCTAGTCTAGGGGGTTAGAGATGGCTTCCTTAAGAAATGTGTATTGGGGTGCCTGGGAGCTCAATCGGTTAAGTGGCTGACTCTTGATTTTGGCTCAGGTCATGATCTCAGGGTCCTGGGATTGAGCCCCTCCCCCCATCGGGCTCCCCGCTCAGCAGGAAGTCTGCTTGAGGATTTCTCTTCCTCTCTGGCTGCCCCTCCCACTGTGCTCTCTCTCTCTCAAATAAATAAATCTTAAAAAAAAAAAAATGTGTGTCGTTGAGAGATGAGAATGTATAGGCAGGTGGGGACTTGGATAAAAATCTCATCCAATCACAGGATTTAGACCACATGATGATAGGAGCAGTAGTGACAACAATAATGAAAAGAGCAAGAAGTCACTGCTATGTCTTGCAGACTTACTGTATGTTCTGCTAAACACTGTGTACCTCTATTTGATCCTCACCACAAACCTATAGAGGAGATCTTGCTTTCCTTACTTTGCAGTTGAGGAAACTGAGACTCAGCAAGGTTGAGTAATATATGCAAGGTCATAGAGCTGGTAAATTGAGCTGACAGACGGCAAGATCATGTAAGAAATGAGAAAAATTACATTTGCCGGCTTAGCAGAGTTAAATTCCTTTCACTGGACTGTTTTCTAAATGATGCACTTACAAATACATATTTATTCACTAAGTCTATCCATTAAATGTCTAATACAGGGCACTAACTCTGAGCTCAGAGAAGATGATCTAACTCTGAAGGCAGATGGACCTTTAGCTAAATTCATAGCCAATTAGTGCTGGGAGCCAATAGCATTTCCTCCTATGGAAAGTTGGGTTAGTTTTCCATCAAAATATTATTTAATGGCAAGACCCCAAGCGGAATGTTCCAGAAGACCTTTAGCAATTGTGCACCATGTTATTTAAACTAAAAACAATGCTGTGAAAAATTGCACTTCAGCACAAGCTGTGGAGAACACACCAGATGGAATTGGCCAGCTGAAAAGGAGACATGATGATTGAAATATTATCCAGACTATTACATCCTTGAAGGGTTTAAACAGTGAGGAGGAAGACAGGGAAGGGGAGGAGGATGATTTAGGGTGTCTCATTTAAGAACAACAGGATTAAATTAACCTTGGGGAGGGGGGGATAATGGCAGAGGATGGTAGGGAGAAATATTATGCAAGATGTGAGAGGCTTCCCAAAGGAAAAGTGTGCTGGGCTGCAGAATTTTCTAGCCCAGCAAAGCAGGCAAAGCCATCTATCATTAAAGTCATTTACAAGCAAACTTGACAAATTGCTCAGAAAATATATTATGGGCCACGTATCCTAGTCTTAGGAATGAACAAACTAATAGATCTTTTCTATCCCTAAACCAGGGAAAACCAACTGTTCTTTGAGATTTGTTCACCTGCATTTTGTTAGTCTCATTTCCTCAACTTTAAAATGGATATCAACAAATAAGTTACCCAACTTGGTGTGTGGGTGTCATATCAATTATAGCGCTAATAAAATTTCAACCCGGGGAAGGAGATGGATGGCATGACAATTTTGAAATGTCTATTAACTGAACGATCATATTAATAAAGCCAACTTCTTAATCCTGGTTTACTTATAATTTTCAGTCAGGCTGCAGAAACTCTAAATTACACAAAGCAAGCAAAAGATTAAAAGAAAATTTCCAGAATTAAAACCCAGCAGACCTAAACATTCATTGACTTCCCAGCATAGTGAGAAAAATCAAAGGTTTGCTTCGGGGGGAGGTGGTGAGGGGGAGGAAGGGTGAGTGTGACAGGCCCAGCTTTGCCAGTCCTGGAGATGTTCTGTAAGAGGCCTCAGCCAGTGCTGAGGTTTTGCTATTTCAGAGACAAGGAGCTTGGAGCTCAGATTCACATGCCCGGAATTAACATTTGTGCATCGCTGCCCCCTGCTGGAGGTATGGAACTCATCCTGTCCAGGGCGCAAAGAAAAGCCCTTTGCAAATTCCAATTGCTTTTCCATTAATTCCCTTTCCTTCCATCCCCCACCTGAAATAGCACCACCCTGCCCAAAGGACTGTTAGAAGACAATTCCATCCGAGCTAATGGGCAAACATCCCTTATAATGTAATTAGTGGGATTCCTCAGACTGTAACCCTGGTGACCCTCCATCAGCATGGCTTGCCAGAGGCAGGAAAATGAAACAGATCATCTTGGTGCTCCAAGGACCACTTTATGAAAATATTCCCTTGAGTTAACATTAATTCAAGCACTAACAGGCTTTTCTTCTCAGAAGATCCAGCAACAGCCAAAATGTCAGCCGGTCCTTCCCTCCCACCCCTTCCTTTGATATTTGTATATGATGCCTCTTCCTTCCCAATGAGGCCGCTGCATCTCAAATGCCTCTAAAGATGGAAGCTCTGCCCAGCTCTAGAAGCCCCTGACCTGTCTAAAAATCCCCACTGTGCCAATGTCCACTGAGGCTTGGTGAGACTGGACTAGATCTTCATCTTTATAGCCAGGCCTCTGGAAGGTAGGTGCTTCAGAAAGAGTGGAGAGAAGGAGGAAGAGTAATTTTGGTTGGGATGATCATGCCTCTCCATGCTGAGTGGTAGGAATACAAAGCTGGATAAGCCATCCATGCTCCAACACGGTTTACAACTCAGCAGCCTGTCCTCAGCATCTTGTCCACACCAACTGTACTGGGAAGTCTTAGCAAAACCCCTGCCAGTGATCCCTCCCGACATACCTGTCTCCCTGAGTTTCTCTGCCCACCACCTGATATGCCCAGGAATCAACCCCACCACAGCATGCTACCCCCACTCCTGGCCTGTGGAGTGGGGCTCTTACTATAAACCTGTAGTTCTCAAAATTTCACTGGGACTTGTCACAAATGCAATTTCCTGGGCCGCAGCCCAGGCCCACTGAATTAGAAACTCGGGGGTGCGGGCCCAGCAATCTGGGTTGCACGAGCCGTCTGGAGATTCCGATGCATACTCCGGTTTCAGAACCATTGCTATAAATGTCTAACATTTCTCTCCACGTGCCAACTCCCAACCAGAAATGACTCTTGGCTATGTCTCATTAATGCAGATTGGGAAAAAATATATATAAGAAGTCTGAAAAGCTATTCTTCATGCTGATCCAATTACTGATGCTGATGGCCTATTCACATCCAGGGGAGGCCTGGAGGCATGTGAAACTTCCTGGGACACCTGCCCCAATCCTCCAGCTGCTGGCCAGGAAAACTCCCTCCCTCTCTCCTGGCTGAGCACTCTGCACTGGGCGATCATAGTTATCACAGGGTCTCACTGTCCCTTGTCACACTGAGTGTGGTCCTGGACCGCCTCATCTTCATCTCCTGGGAGTTTGTTAGAAACCAGGATTCTGGCCCCGCTGCAGACCCACTGATCTGAACCAGTGTTTAGCAAGGTCTCCACCTGATTCAGAGACACACTGAAGGTGGAGAACTGTCACGGCTAGATATTATCTGCACACTCACAGACACACGCACCGTGGATGTGAGGGCAGTTTTAGGGCAGTCTGGGCTTTATTCAACGCTGGGTCCTTGGTATCTAGAGTAGGACCAGATATATCCAGTTTCAGCATGAAGATATGTCTGAATGAATAACAGTGAATGAAGGACTTCTTCTTGAATGACAGCCTTATGAAGCCTGGGATGGCTCAATCCAAGAATAAACTCCAATTGTGTGTTCTCAAGCCCCACGGTGCACAGTGGAATCCAAGGGAGTTTATGGATGGGACTCTTCAATTACATCACATGACCGGTCACAAACGACCTGCTCTGTGGAGACTATAATGCAGCTGCCTCGATTGCACTGCCTGGGTGATTCCCCAAGCTCTCTGGGAGAGGACGTGAAGGACTGTCAGCTCAAAGTGACTGACATGGAATCATCTAGAAGGATTCAAAGTTAGAAGGTCAGGGAATGTTAGTAGGTCAGGGAATGTTAGTAGGTCAGGCCCTACCATGTCACAGATGAGAGGTGAAATGACCACCACCTCAGCCCCCAACCCAGACTTCCTGGACTGGCGGATCAGGGGCTAGAGCCCAGACTTCAGACTGGGCTATGTTTTAAATGCTGTCACTGTCTCAAGACCCAACACGAATTCCTCTTCCCCACTGTCTACCCACCCCTACCCCGCAGGATCCCTGAATTAATGATATTTATTTGGCTGCTAAGACCTAACCTAAGACCACATAACAGGGACCTAAAACAGAAGGTTTCTATTAGTCTGATGAAGAAGTCCAAGAAGTCAGGTGACCCAGGGGTTAAAGTGGCTCTGTTCCACTGCTGGGGGTCCAGCCATGGGAAGGTAGAACGGTGTGGAAGAAGGCAAGCAATTTCCTTTTAAGGATGGGGCCCTTCGCTGCACACATCACTTCTGCCCACATCCCCCTGGCTAGGACTCAGTCACTGGCCTCATCGAGTGAGGCAGGCTGGGAAATGCAGACTCTACCTGCATGGCCTATGACCAACTCAAACAAAGGGGATTTTATTAATAAGAGAAGGAGGAACAATAAATGTTGAGGGACACTGTCTACCCACAGCCCATACTTCTCTATTAGATGAGGCCACTTGGGAGCTTGGTTGATGCTTTAATGGAGAGAGAAGGCTGGACAGGGGACAGGGAGAGTGAGACAGGGTTGAAGAGGGGACATCAGAACACCCTACATATACAATTCATTATTGCTTGTATTAACAAATACCAAACTTTGTTGTTTCTGTGCCCAAAAGCCTTACACACACATAACCCTCAGAACATGCAGATTTATGCATCTTCTCCACACTAGGAGTTCAGTTTTCCTATCTGGGTGACAAGACAGCTAAGCTGGGAAAATGTAGGCTCCTCCAGCTATGAGGTTCCCTCTGCTTCTCCCCCATGGCCCTGTCCAAGCTAAGCTAAGCATCAATGACCTCTCTGACTGGACAATTCCAATTCCAGCTTCCTCCTCCTCCTTGGACTCTGGAGACACGGCATTTCCATCACCTTTTGCCTGAGGGACCATCTCTCAGTCTAGCCCCAGGGTCTCAGAAGTATAACTTGCATGAGGAATAAATGCATCAGCTTATTCCTTCAGGATGTCAGAGGAAGGACTGGACCCCACAGAAGCATTCAGTGCTCAACAAGGGGGAGACAAGCTGATCCAATGAATCAAGGTCATTTCAAAAGCATCTCAGAACAATTGCAGAATCTAGTGACAGCTGTTAGTCAAGGACATTTCCCAGGCAGCCATCCTGTCCCCCTCAACACACACACCCTGCTAAAAATGCAGCCAGCTCTGTCCACTCCTGCACAGGGCTACATCCCCTCGGACCATTCATGCAGAACTCCAGAAGTGGCACAGATGTTTCTGGAATCCCATGCCCATCCCTGGCTTTTACATCCCCCCTCCCATCCCACCCTCATTTCTTCTTCCCCCTTCCAGGTCTATTATGAGAAGCCTACTTGATACTGAATTCTTCATAGAAGGTTCATAATATTCTAACTGGAGGGGCTAGAAACCAGCTACTCCAATCTTCTTCTCTTGCAGGAAGGGAAACTGAGACTCAAAGAGGTTAAAAAATTTGCCAAAGTCACATGATTTTGGATTAGGACCTGTAGGGGTTCAGAACAAGTTGCCCCAAGATGCGCCGCTTTGCATGCAGATTATCTCAAGCTGAAAACAATCAAGGCCCAAAAGACTCAGGAAGAACCTTTGACCTTCTAACTGCCTAGAAAAATATAGATAGAGGGCCAGCTCCAGTTAGAGAGCTATCACCATAAATAACTACATTATAATATGAACTAGGGATAATAGAGAGGGAGGAATTTAGCAAAGTCTGTTTATTAAAATTCTTCTCTGTGTTCCACTGTTTCTATACGGTCCAGAAAGTATTTGTTTACCAAACATTTACTCTTTTTCATTTTCTTGTGAATTGCCTTCCTTCTCTTTGAAGTCCCAGACCCCTACCTCCTTCTCCTTAATTCAGGGTGACATATATACTGCATTTTGCCTAACTATCTTTGGTATCTCATGTTTATGTGGATTCCCCATATATACACAATTAAATTTAATTTTCTCCTGTTAATCTGTCTCCTGTCAATTTAATTCTTAGAGCAGCTACAAGAATTTTGAATTATAGAGGAAAAATTTTCCTCCCCAACAGACCCAAGTTTGCCCATATGCATCTGACACAACAGACTTTCTTTTCTACCATGCCCCTTCTGTCATTTCTTTGTGCCTCCGTTTATTTTTCTATCAAATAGTAATAGTAGCAGTGACAGTGAACCTTTATTATTTCCTTTGTTCCAGGCACTATTCTTAACACTCTGCACATATTATCTCACTGAATCTTCCAATCCACCCTATAAGAAAGATACTCCTATTATCTCCATTTTGCTGTTGAGAACACTAGAGCCCAGACTGGAAAAATAAAATTGTCCAACTACCTCTGTCTCCTTCACAAATGGTGTGACAATTGATGAGCTAAAAAATGTAAGCCCTCTGCCTACACTCCACACCAAATTGCGTGGCCTGCCCCTTCTTGGTTCCCTTCTGGGATTTCCCACACTCTTGCTCTTTTCCCACCCCCTGAGTTTTTTGCCCACAGAACTGGCCGGCCACATCATTTTCCTTAGCTTTTCAGTGATGAGAATGTTGTCAATGATAAAGGAGGGAGTTAGTGGTGTAGATAATAGAAAACTTTGGAATATTGAAAATATGCTTCTCTTTGGGATATGATTTTAATGTTCCAGAGGGTCCATTATCCCAAGCTGGGCAGCCAGAGCAGGACTGTCACCCTAGAGATGCCACCCAGCAGATAATCCACAGGGAGGTCTGGGAGTTGCCTGCCAGGGTGGGCGCATCATCAGTCAGACTGAGCCCCTGGTTTTAAAGCAATTCTTTTCCTTTCAAAGGAGGCTCATCTGGAGGAAAGAATCCAGTCCCAACTCAATTTCTATTTCACACCACACTGTGGAATGAGAGGATATGGGAGCCCCAGTCACCGGTCAGCCAGGAAGCTGGCTGCTCTGGGCTGGCATTTCACAGCAGTGGCAGTGAGACTGCCTCTGATAGCACACTTGCAGTGATGGGCAGAGCAGAGATGAAATTACAACCCCCACCCCCTGCAAGCACAGATGGCCAGATGAGGATTGTTTTAACATGCTAAAATAAAAGTGCTCCTTGGTGGGTTTCTCTCCTGCCTGTCAGTCTAGCCAAATTTCTGAAACAGGATGCTCTAGCCTCCAGCTCACAAACACCTGCAATCCTGAGGCCCATATGGCATATGGTGGGGGGAGGGGCTCCCCTGAAGAAGTCAGGTAATGATACTGTGCCGAGAAGAGGGGAAGCTGAGGACCAGGCCCAGCAGCAGTACCTCCTTAGTGCCGCTGTTAGATGGGGCCAGCTGGGTCTTCTCCTTCCTGACCACTTCCCTCTGCCAGGAGTGTCTCCTCTCTTCCTTAATCCTCCAGGGCTTTGGGGCTCTTGCTGCCTTCCAGTTCTCACAACTAACTCTCTGGGGAGCCCTTGCTATCAGCTTTAGCAGGCCTTAATACTAAATCCTAACATTTATGTTTTGTAGTGTTAACTTTTATATTCTGATTTTTATATTCTGCACGTGGCAGAGGTGTTTTCAGCACCTTGTGGAGGGGGGAATGAGACATGACGGAGGGGAGGGGCGGTGAAGGATGTAAATGAGAAGGAGGCACGTGGAATTTCTTGACCCTCCTAACACCAATTACCTTCTTTTCTGACCATACATATGTAAAGAAGAACAATATTGTTTTGGTTTCTTTGCATCACAAGTTGCCTCCATCATAATTCTCTGGACTCGAATTACAGATTGCTGCTCCACATGGGCATCTGATCTGCCTGGAAGCCCCCTTTGCTGACTGTATTTTCCAAAACAGTAGTGTATAACCCATCCCATGTACTCTTGCCATGAAATACTGCTGTGCCCATCAGAAGGTCAGGTCTATTTTCCTCCCCCCTTGAACTTGGCCAGGCCCTGTGAGCACTTTGACAAACAGAATATGATGGAAGTACACACTCCAGCCACCCCAGCTAAGTTCATGTGGTTCAGAGAGAAACCAAGTGCCAAGTGCCCCCCAAATTCTTTGAATTTATTCTGTGGGTACCTTGTGAAGGGACCATTTTGATGGGAAGCAGACCCAGTCAAATTTGTCCACTGGGACAGAGATTCTGAGAGCATCCTTAGCACCAGATTTGAGCAGAAAGCGTAGACAGGGACACCAGCCACAACACCTACCTACAAGCTTCATCCAGCGGAAATGAAAAACAACCAAGGTGCAGGGTGTAGCTTGCCTTAACTCCTAGCATATGGAAGTCAGAGAGAGCTGGATGGGAGGAGTGGTCCCCACTCTGCAGAGCACTGCCCCACTACCAGACTAGAAGGTGGCCACTGGTGTTCTGAGCTTGCCCATGAGGAGTCTAACAGAGACAGCCAGGCAGGTAATCCATGATTAACACGTCCAGGTAAAGCCTCATTCCAGGTGGGATGGATGGGTGAAGAAAGTGCAACTTGAGGTGGATAATCATCAGGAATACCAGCACATTCTCAGTGTCCCTCTTCACAGGTGCTCTGGAGATCTGTCAGAGCCCAAATTCCACCACAGCAGCTGCCACCGTTACAAAGATGACAGTGTTCTCTGCAGTGGTGGCTCTCACGCGTGGGCATGTGTCCCAATCACCGGGAGGACTGCTTAAAACACAGATCACTGGGCTCTAGCTCCACAGGTCTGGGACAGGGCCCAACAATCTGCATTTTGAGAAAGTTCCCAGGTGATACTGATACTTCCTGCTGGGAACCACCATTTGAGAATCACTGCTCTAAAAACTCTAAGCATGCTCTGAACTCCTCCCATGTAATGGATCCTCAACACGCACTTCATTTGAGCTTCACAGAGCCCCTGGAAAGCAGGCCCCAATTCATAGAGGAGAAAATTGCATACCAGATGTGCTACGTAAATTGCCTGAGGTCAACACAAGTAGTGGGCAGCAGGGATCCTCCTTTTTCCTACATTACTTGTTCCCAGAAGCCTGCCCTCAGTGACGGCTGCTGGAATTTTCACAGGTCCAAGTTGAATTGGATGAAACAAAAACAGTGCAAGTTTTTCATTACATTAACCATCTGAACTCAGTTTAATGAATTGTTCCTTTTTCTCTAAGATAAGCCCACTCATATTTTAGGTAGTTAAAATGTTTTTCTCAAATGATGGTGGCAAGAAATTTTTCTTTTCCCCTTTCTAATGTTACTTGGCAAAATAAATAGGTAAAGACCTAATTTCAGCCCCTTCTCTTTTTAAAAAAATTTCTGGTCTGTGAAATTCCTAGCAATAGCCCTCTGCCACACTGCCTCCTAGCACCTAAAGAGCACCTGTGTTTTATAGAGTGGCTTGGTGTGACTTGCCACATGCGTACATGGTGGCAGAGCCACATACACTCTAAGCCAGTCCTCTACCCACTAGCCCTATTATAGGTTCTTCAGAGGGCCCTGTCCCATATGGAGATGACCCTCATTTTTCCCAGGGCTACTGGTAGCCACACACATAGGCCTAGGGGAAGTGTGAGGAGCCTCATCTAGAAGGCAGTCTTTCAGGCATTAAGCAAGGTCCATATCAATGCAGCTTTCTGGATCAGCACTAATTTCTATTCTCAGATAGCTGTTGAGTCAAGGTATCCCTTTGGGTATCAGTATCCCCACTTAGAGGCCCCTGAATCAGAGGAAAGCACTGCTCCCCAGCCCTAATGCCATATACATAAGTGGTGGCTTCCACCAACACCAGAAGACAGTTGCGGGGTAGGGTGGAAGTAGGTGGGCATGGGTGTCACATGGCTGGGGCCACATCCTGCTCTTCTCTTTAGCAGCCATGTAATCTCAGGCAGAGTATTCAATGGCTCTCTCTGGTCTAGCTCCCTCATCCATTAAATCAAGGCAATAGTACCTATTTGATAGGGTAATTGTAAAGATTAACTGCATTAATATATTTAAAGCAACTAAGAACAGCACTTGTCATACAGAATACATTTGGATATTGGTTTTTATTATTATTCAGTTCTTCATGCTCATTTATTGATGCCTACCAACCCTTCAGGGGGCTCCAGGGAGACAGAGATGGATAGGATATAGCCCCTCCCCACCAAAGCCTCCACTGGACAAATAAATGAGTGATCTCATTATAAAGGAAGAACTATGTTTGCAGAAGCACAGGATAACATGGGAGCCAGGAGACTGGGCACAGTGAGGGACTTCTGAGAGGTAGAGACATATGTGTTGACCATTTATATCACAGTACAGAGCTGACCAAAAGGCTAAGGATTCTATACGGACTCTCAAACCTCCAGCATACAGGGCCCCAGGAAAGGTTCTAGAAGTATCAAAATGCCACTCTACATTCTGAGCCACATTTACACAAGTGACTATTACCTCAGCACAAAGGGAAGGAGAGAAAAGGCCATAAATATTCTCAGCTCAAATTATAAAATAACTGAATAATTTGAGCAACTCATCAATGTTCATAACTATTTGAGGGGGAAGAACGCATTGTTCCATTAAGGACATAGAAGAGTAAACCTCTCATATGAATGAAGACACAGGACGTTAACAATGTAAATTAAGAATTAAAGAGCAAAACAATGGAATTCTGCCAATTTAAAAAAAAATTGCTGTACAAATTGCTAATCAGTATCCAGGGTGTCATGTTGGCTAATTCATTCAGTGAGAACAACAACAACAACAAAAGATCCCGGAGATGAGGCAACCAGCCTGGTGAAATCATTCATGTGAAAAATGTCAGAAAGACCCCGACCCTTTGGGAGAGGCTTCCAAATATCCCACTGCGAAACTGAGTTAAGGATTTATATTCTGGATCTGGGAAATGGAAGTTCAGGAGACTCCCACCTCTTTGGTGTGAGAGGCAAAATAGGCAGGACCCAACAAGAGTGACAAGGCCCTTTTCCTCACAGAGCATATACTCTAGGGGTGGGCACAGCTAACAGACAGGTAAATAAATAAGCAAGATAATTCTAGAGAGTGTTAAATGCTATAAGGAAGATAAAATGACCTCACAGGAATATGTTGGAAAATTAGTGTTAAGGCTAGTTGCACACCTAATATTAATTCATTCCTTCTTGATTAATAGAACCCCAGTTTTGGGGGAGGGGGGCAACATTTCCTACAACATTTCCTAGGCTCCTTTATAGCTAGCAATGCCCATGGAATAGTGTCCATGAGACAGAAGCCAGACAATGAAGTGCCACCAGAGGTCACTGGGAGGCCATCCAGAATAGAGACTTGGCAGCTTTTCTCTTTGCCCTTTGAACATAATCTTCCCCTCTTTGTTCCTGCTTGAAAGGTGAAGCCATCCTATAAGCTTGAGAACAAGGCCCACTGTGCTCAGAAGAGCTGAGGAGGACAGACACTGATAACACTAGGGTCGCTGCACCAGCCCTGAATGGTCCATTTCCAGGCTTCATGTCACATGAGAGAACTGTAACTCCCAGTCTCATTGAAGCCACTGGTCTTTCAGTTTTCATGTACTTATAACATAACACAGTTATTAACTGACTCAAGTCCCTTCTCTGGCCTGGTCCCCCCCCCCCCCCCTTAGAGACTGACGGAGACACACATGTGCAGTGGAAGGTGAGCTCTAAGAAGCTGACCCTCCCCTTGGTCCTTACAGTAAGCCAGACCCTCCCACTCCCTGCTAAAAATGCTCCCATTGCCATCAAGACGGAGGTGATACTCCGACCTCTCAGGCATCACTTCTCCATACCACACGCCCTCCTCTTCAGGCCCCAACACTACCTTCTTGGTGGGGTTCTGAGACCTCATCACAATGATGCAAAGCAATCCATTTTCACTGCCATGAATTGTATGTGGACAGGCCTCCATGTAAAGCAGGCTTTGGATGGCTCAGCCTTGAAGGAGAATGACCGACCCTGCCCTGGAGCCGACTAAGACATCATGCCTCATTTGCCAATAGAGAGGAAAGGTCCAGAAACCTGTCCCTTACAGAACTGGCCCAACCCATCAGCAGAGACCCACAGAGCACCTGCCTCAGGCACTGAACCTGGCACAAGGGACTCCAAACACGAGTAAGGCAAGGCTGTATTCAGACGGCGGACAGTGCACAAAGAGGCATTAGGATCTATGCATGTATAATTTGCTAAGACTCTTACAGTCTTGAATATAGCACAGGCATGTAACCTCCTTGGAGTGGAGTGGGAAGGCTCAGGCATGGCTCTCTGGAGGAGGTGGAGCCTAGAGACTTATAAAGCAGGTGGACTGAAGTTCTCGGTAAGGAAGAAGCCTGAGGAGGGTAATGGGAGACGCATCTGGTTATAGCGACATGGAGTTGCAGAGATGTAGGGTATAACTTAAGTGTTAAAAGGAAGCAAGCAGGTAGGGAGAGAGAGAGGAAGGGAAGTTAGCAAGAGCCAGATCATAGGGCAGCCTATGCGCCACTGTCAAGAAATACATAGTCTCTGACCCAAGGGCAATGGGGAGCCACTGAAGTATGCTTAGCAGTGAGGGATGGACTCCCATTTGCACTTTAAATATCTATCTATTTATTTGAGAGAGAGAGAGAGAGCACACGTGAGCATGGCGGGGAGGATCAGAGGCAGAGGGAGAGAGAAACTCAAGCAGACTCTGCACTGAGCATGGAGCCCGATGCGGGGCTCAATCTCACGACTCTGAGATCATGACCTGAGCCGAAACCTAGAGCTGCACGCTTAACTGTTGGAGCCACCCAGGCGCCCGGCATTTGCACTTGAAACAGATCTCTCTGGAGGCCCACGTGGAGGATGAATGGGAGGAGGACCTGGCTGGAAACAGGGAGACCAGTCAGGAATGCAGCACCTACTCAGCCGAAAGGAAGGAGGGTGGGAATAGCCGTCGCAAGCCTGTGCCAGGTGGAAGCCTGTCAGGGAGGCATCAGAGGGCCTCCTGTGCTGGCGAGCAGCAGCCTCACTGGAGGTGGAGAGCATCCACTGGAGTGTCCAGGTGGCTTCTCTCCCTCCCCTGCCTCCCCCTGCAGCCCGTTTCATTAGAGTGTGAGGGTCTCCAAGAGAAGGAAATGCCAGAGCTCCAGGCTCACATCACACGTCTCCTGGTTTGCAGTAATCAAGTTCAGTGACAAATGGTGTCCTTGCATTGTGCCTCAGAATGCCTATTAAACTTTTATAATATTAAACAATTAAAATACTCTCCTAGATTTAAGTCTGTGCTTTCTTCAGGAACACGGCCAGGGAAATAAAATACTCAGCAGCTCCTTAGTCCCCAAACATATATCTGCCAATATGCTTCCTGCTCTGTTTGATATCAAAGCAAAAGCACTCAAGTCAGCCTTCAAAAAAAAAAAAAAAAAAGAAAGAAAGAAAGGTGCATTTTTCATGGCAACAAATAATAATGATATTTTTTAAACCTCCTTTTTTATGAGACCACAATTGGTGAAGCCAAGCTCTGATAATGAGGAAACAGGATGTTTATGAGGATCTGTTCTGCCTTTATTAGTGTAGAAGGTAGATGGTGACAGGAGCTGTAAGCCAATTCATAGAGATTGTAAATTTGCCAATGACTTGAGAGACTAACAGTAAAAATGAAAATGTAGTATCTTCCCCGGCTTGTATGTTTTGTGTGTGCTTTATTGCCATTGGGCACCCAAAGCATGCCCGTCTACCCCCACCCAGCAAACCCTAATGACCTTGTTACAACTGAAGAAATTCAGTCACACCTGCCCTGTCCAGTGTGGCAGCCACACGTGGCTACCTCTCACTTGAACCGAGGCCAGGCTGAACTGAGAAATACTGCGAATGTGAAGTACGCATCAAATACTGAAGACCTGGTACAAAAAAATAATGGGAAGTAGCTCATGAATATTTTTATACATTAAAATAATATTTGGATCTGCTGAATTACATAAATATATCAAAATTAATTTCACCTGTTCTGCTAAACTTTTTAAAATGTGCTACCAGAAAACTTTAAGTTACAGGTGTGGCCTGAATTCTTACATTGGGCAACAGTCTAGACCACAGAATTCACTCAAAAGGCAGCCATGAAGGAGGAGTTGGCAAAAGCAGTCCATCCCTGTGGAGCTCTAACAACTCATGAGATGCTGGTCCATGAGGGGACGGAGCTATCATGAAACCCAGGAACAGAGCAGGTGACACAGCCCCAGGGTCCCTCACCCCCAGACCTCAAGCCAACATTATCTCCCAGTGCACTGAGGTATGCCAAGTTGAAGGAAATAAAACTCAATAACAATTTTTATAGTGAGCTGATTTTGCTGTTGCTCATTAGTGGCTGAGAGCTAAATTACTTTGAGCTTGATTGTCCCCTAATTGGAGAGGGACATAAATTCAGCTGAATGTGCTATTATGGATGACACCTTGATCCCGCACAGTCGCATCCTTCTGCATTCACAATCTTCTGCACAAGAGGGGAAACCAGCTTTCAATAATTACAATAAAAATTCTGATTATTGACCAAGAACACTGTAACAGACGGAAATGTGCTAGGTTGTAACATACTTTTTCAATAAAGACATCGGTCAAGTCTTCACTGAGTTAATGTTAAAGCCTGATTATAATGACTCAGGAAATTACCAATTGTCACTGAAGAATATAAGCCACTTATTATGCCAATATGTTTATGGCGCAATAATTTACCACTCCTCCCAAAACATAGCAAAAAAAAAAAAAAGAAATATCTCCTAGGGACATATCAGTGGTTTCCGCACACCCACACATTATCTGACTTTCTTTATCTAAAGCTACACCCATAAAAGATGTCGAACAGATAGCTGTTCAAAAAAAGATCGCGAGGTGAAGTTAAGAGAGACAGAAAAGGTATCGAAATGGAGACTGGTTTCTGATTTGGCATCTTTGCAGAAAATGTGGCCAGTGGTGTCCACACCTGAATTTTACCAATTTTTTCCATAGTGGAAAACATTTACTTGTAAAACTGAATGTCTCCGACAGTTAAAAACCGCCCACGAGTTTGAAGATCAATAATATAGTTCACTCCAACTGAGAAATGAAAAGATGTATCGGTAACGAAGCATTTCCTTCAAGCCAGGCCATATACTCTTTCCTCTCTCATAAGTGAAGGGAAACAATTCAGGTGAGGTAGATTTGGCTAGAATAAGAAGGATCAGATTCTATTAGGAAATCAATCTTGTCATGGTCAAGAGACCCCTCCCGATCTGGTGGCCGCTACGCTGGGCACCAGATAAAGACAATTCAACTAGAATGGGCTCCCAACTTGAGGAACTTAAAGACATTTTTTGAAGGAGTAATACACTTTCCAAGTGCAAACATTATAAAAGGCAGAAAATGCATGTGTGATGAAAAGTTTCCTTTCCTGTCTCCTCTCCTCCTGCCACCAGGCTCCCTACACCCCATAAAGGGACTATTTTTATTAGGCCTTATGTAGCCTTTCGGAGTTTCTTTTACTTATATGACACATGTAAATATATAGGTCTTATTTTTCTGTCCCACCTACCATTTCTTTTTTTCATAAAAGAAGTTTAGTACATGAGCACATGCACACGCGCACACACACACACACACACTGGAGTGACTTTGCTTTTTACACTAAGTATCTGAAATTAGTACACTAATTTCTCTGTATCAGTAGAGAGTGTCTACATTTTTTTTTAAAACTGCTGCATCATGTTGCATTATGCAGTTAATTAACCAGGCCCCCAAGATGGGCACTTGGGTTCCTTTAAACCTTTTGCTATTATAAAAATTTAGGGCCTTCTAAACTAGCACTGATAGCATCCATATGAAATAATTTGCTTTTCCTCCCTTCCTCCCTTCACTTTTGGTCATTTACTCATTCGCCCTGTAAAAACTCACTGTGTGTCCACCTGTGGCAGGTGCTGCACTAAGATGCCCCAGTGGAGGGTGCAGGTTACGTCATATTGGCCCATCACTGCTCAATGAAGATAGCAGGATAGACTTGCATGTGGAGACAGAGCAAATCACCCACAACCCACACTGGATTTTTTTCTAGGAAGTACTTGTAGATACTGACAGGAGAACACCCAGCTTGGAGGTTATCAGAGTAGTGATCAGCTAAAACGTCTGGGGAACTTCTGACCTACTTGTCTGTGGACAAGCCTCCAGCACTGACCTTCTATATCCTGTGCTTGTGGTGGGAGAAATATCGGTCATCCACACCTCCCCCCCATTTCCCCAAACACTCTCTTATCATTTTTAGGTAGTTTCCTGCCCCATTTTGGACACCCACGGCCTCCTCATGAGGCTGACCAGCAGCCTGGGGTACTACCTTACACTCTCGACCATTCCAGGTCTCCTCCTGCTACCAAAGTCCGAGCGGAGCACAGTACTCGGTCCTCAGAAATGAGCCATCTGCCGAGAAGCTGAGTTAGTCAGAAAATGTGCTATCCTCCTCGGAGGCGCCACCTCAACTCACATCTCTCTGAGGAAGCCTGCAAAGAATAGCCAATGGCAACGGCACTAAGAATTTCACTCCCCTCGAAAGCCTGGTGAGCAAGAGAGGGCACAGGAGTGAGCCTCTGGGGCCTGCTTTGGCCCCAGGAAGTAGAAACAAAGGTACATGTGAGGCAGGTGCCCAGGGAGGACCAGCGGGAGGGACTCAACACTCCCTCAATATTCGACAGACTTTTACCGAGTGTACCCTAGGGACCAGGCACTATTTTAGCTGCTGGGGGTATAGCAGTGACAGTCCTAGCCCTTGGGAGGTTCCATTCTAGTTGGAAAGATGGCCACTCGATAAATAAATAAGAGTTCTGCTAAGTGTCAGCTGGTCAAGCAGTTCCCAACCACTGACGCATTGCCCACTGGCCGTGGCTGTGTCTGTGGCCAGGTGGCGGAGAATGAGGGACAGCAGGCTGGAAGGGGCCTTGGGGATGTGGTAGAGACCTCCGCAGAATCCCACCTCCCACTGGTAGTTTGCAAAAGTCACACGGCAGGTCATTACCAGAGTGCCCAGAGCTGGTCACCTGCCACCAAGAAGTGAGTGAATGATCTTGGAGGGAGATAATTACCATCCCAATTGTAGCTATTACAGTTGACCTTGAACAACACGAGTTTGAACTGGACGGGTCCACTTACATGTGGATTCTTTTCCGATAAATACAGCACAGTCTTGTAAATGTATTTTCTCTTCCTTAAAATTTTCTTAACATTGTCTTTTCTCTAGTTTACTCTATTGTAAGAATACAGTACATAATACATGTACCTACAAAATATATGTCAATCGACTGTTTATGTTATCAGTAAAACTTCTGGTCAGCCATAGGCTATCAGTAGCCAAGTTTTTGTAATAAAGATATTAATTGGTAAATCTAAGTTTCCTAGACACCCAGAGGGATAATAAAGAAGAAACACATGCATGCATCATACATACATATAAGAATGTGTTATAGTATACAGATGTGTTATAGTATATGTAGATATTAGAGACAGCAAACAACTAAGTGCAATACACAAGTATACAACTGTGCTCTTTGTAATTACTCTGGGCCAGGTCCTTTATAATCATTATCTTCACAATAACCCTGGCAGGTAACAACTCTCATTAACCCCAGAATACAGATGAGATCACAAAGGCTCAGAGAGGTAGGTTACTTGCCTCAGGTCACACAGCTGATAAAGAGGAGAACAGACATTCCAACCTGATTCCTAAGCTGGAGTCCCCAACGTCTGCTCTGCCTGAGATAGTTCCACAAAGACAAATCAAAACCACCAAGGACAACCAGAATACATCCATATGAAGAGTACTAGAACTATTAAGAGGTCATGATAGAATGCCCAGAAGGAGCGGGGCCAGGCCCTACTCTTATCCTTCGGGTGCCCTTGTCTCTGCAGGAGTATCTCTTTCAGAATCCCTTCCATTGTTGGGCTCGGGGAGGGCGGGGTGCACTACAGTCCCACTTAACCTAGGCCTATTCTCCCAGCAAACAGTATAGCACTTACACTAGTATCTACATGCTTTGGATTTACTTACAGCTCAGCAGTTCCTGCCAAGCTGATATGTGCCGAACTGCACAGGCAAAGATGAAGAAACATAATTACTCCTGACTCACACACTTAGCCCTAGACGGACAAAGGGCCAAGGTACAGCTTAATTCCCTCAGGAGAAGACAGAGCCCAGAATAACACAGGGCAAGCTACTTATACCTGGCAAGGACATGGTATTAGATTTGGGGCTCAGGGCTGAGGCTTGAAGGTGAGGAAAAATGACAAGCCATACACTGTGAGTCTGTGTGCCTTATGACAAGCATGTGGCACAATGGTTCAATGTATGGAGACTGGAGCCACATAGCCTGGGTTTGAGTCATCACTTTGCTTGGACTGCTATATCTCAGTTTCCTTACTGGTAAAATGGGGATGTCATGAGGAATGGTATCTGCCTCAGAGAGTGGTTGAGAGAATTAAACAGCTAATACTAAAGAAATGCTTGGTTAATGATACCTAGCACAGAGTAAGCACTGAAGAAGTATTTGCTGTTATTTGCCAAGATAGCAAATGGCCCCCAACCCTAACATGGCTACTTGAGGAAAAATTAATCACCGCCACGCCCTACCTGTAACACTGCTCTGGATGCTCAATCCACAAGCTTGTCAGAGGAGTTCCAGAGCCCTCCTTCAGCATTTCATGCTCTGACTCGTGAACCCTGCCTGTGGTAATATATAATCTTAACCAACGGCCTTCAGAATCTTAAAAGCCATTTTGTCATTTTTGTTTAGAATATCATACAGAACAGATTTTAAGTCTAAAATATCTCATTCAGATCAGTATAGTATTAAAGAATGCATTATAAATTTCACTTTTAATCACTTTTAATAATATTCATAATATGTAGTCAAATTTGTACATATTTGCATTTACCAAGTGATGCACAAAGTTTAATTTACTCTGGATTAATTATGTAAGAAAAACGTGATTTGTTGACAATAAATTCCAAAGTGTTGTAATATATCAGGGTTGATTTGGGGACTGAATATATATTAAAATTCATTGCCACATTTGAACCAAACCCTGCTTCACGATGTGACGGGGGAAATTCTTGCAATGTGCACTTCACAAGTAAACTCATTAATTTTTATAATTCTTGCATTTTCCTTTTAGATAATGAGATAAAGGAGGCTTATTTTTAGGGTTTCTTTTTAAGCATATCTGCAAATAACATATTTTGGGTAAAGATACTCTTTATTCTGAATAAATGAAAAGGCAAATTGGATATAATCATCACTCTACTTTCTCTTTTTAACAGCAGCTTTTGGGGTTAGAGGGTTACCCGGATGCACCAGGTATGCATGATGTTCCAATGAATGCAAAGTGCAGTCAGATAAGAACAATCTTGAGGGACATTTGAAGAATTATCATCATGTTTATGCTCCTCATTCATTTCACATATCTCATCATCAATGTGCTTATCCACTTTACCAGATCTACTGTGGTAGTAAACAAAATAAACCCAAGAACAAAAAGAATTGAATGCTGCAGAGCAGTCTAAGTCACCACTGTGGCTAATTTGCAAGGAGTGAAAATTCCAGTCAGCTGTCAAGGTTACTTGATCGTGTGTACAAACATCATGACCAACTGACTTGACCGTGAGCCCATTCATTTGATCCACACCACTGATGCCATGAAGTCTATTGGTCACAATTGGGGGACACACAGATTCTTAAAAAATTGAGGTTACTGGTTGGGAAATACTTCTCTCCTACCCATCTTGGGTGACCCTCCTTGCACTCATGGCCAACAACCTCCTGAGAGCCTCTCTCCTCTGGGCCGTGTGTGACATTTTCTATCCAGGTGCTTCGGCACATGGGCAGGTGTCTTCAGACAGTTGAGCCAAACTGAGGCTGGGATAAACTGCCAGAGCCAATGGGAACAGAATCAGAGAGGGAATTAATGGTGACAAACTAATGGTGGCGTGTCACCTGCTGCACCACCTACACCTCACCAGCACCTCCTCACCTTCCATCTCATTAAGACCTCCTATCATCTGGTCTGTGATGTGGGGGATCCCTATGCCTACTTAACAAATGAAAAACCTGAGAGTCGGAGCAGTGAAGAGATTCGCTCAAGGCCACAACTATCCAAAACTTTGTTTTCAAAGAATTATGAGGAATGCAAACATAGTTACAATATAATGTAAGTAAAATTCCTCAGATATGATTAGAAGCATGTGTCTGTTTCTGCATGTAATTGGTTTCCAAGTTCAGACAATGAGTAATCAGATAGGAGGAGACATGTGTGAGTGTGTGTGTATGTGAGCACACAAGGATGAGCACATATGCAAGGGTGTGTGCAGGTAGAAATGCATATGCGCATGAGTGTGTGCACACATACATGGGTGTGTGTGTGAGTGTGTACATGTATGTGTGCATGTGTGTGTGAGCACGCATGGGTGTGTGTGTTCACACATGTGTGGATGTGTGAGCCTGTGTATACATGTGTGTGAGTGTGTGGTGTTTGGGGTTAGGTCGGCATTCGTTTTAAATGGAAAAATACCAAATTTATCAAGTGGTTCTCTTTGAGTTATAGAATAGGCAGCATTTAGGGATTTTTTTTCTGCTCTGCACACCTTACTACTTTCTCTGGACATATATGAACATATATTGTTGAACATACATGAACATATATCAACATTAGTTCATATATTATTTTATTTTTTTAAAAGATTTTATTTATTTATTTGAGAGAGAGAGAGCACACAAGCAGGGGGGAGGGGCAGAGGGAGAAGCAGGCTCCCCGCTGAGCAGGGAGCCCGCATCGGGCCTCGATCCCAGGACCCTGGGACCATGACCTGAGCCGAAGGCAGACGCTTAACGACTGAGCCACCCAGGCACCCTCATATATTATAACAATCAGAAAGGTTTTGGACTTTTTTTTTTTTTTTGCATATCCAGGCAACACATATTAAGCTGCTTGTTCCCCACTCCCCATCACAGCATGGGTGAGAGTCTGCCTGCCTCTGGGCTCTCAGGCAGAAGCCTGGAGGTGAGAGGGGATAAATCACACTGTGGAGAAGATAGAGTGATCAGGGAAGATTCTGGAAACCGTTCCCTCTGGTTTCCCATCTTCTGACACTCCCCAGCAGTTTCTGATTCCTGCCTCTTTCCTGCACTGCCCAGTCACTCTGGATTTCTAGGAAGCCCTCCCTCCCTATCTGCCTTTCCTCTCCTGGAAAGTTGAGAGGCCTGTGGATTTAATGGCTAATCCAAGCACCCAGAGCCCAGCACCCTAGGAGCTGGGTCCCATGGTCCAAGGCATCTGGACTGGTGGACAGTGGAACACAAAGTGTGAACGGGCATTTCTCTGCCTCAGGCTGTCTGTGACCCCATTCTCCTTTGCCAACGTTTCTGTATGCAAAATGGTGGACCAGGGGCATCTCCTGGGCTCCTGGCTGCTGATAGCAGATAAAAGCCCAATACTGCCCTCTGTGGCATATAAATGTGGTTTTCTTGCACCTAACAAGGTGGTGCATTTGGTCTCTGGGGAAAACTTTTGCAGCCTGTTCCATTTAAATGTATAGGAATGTTTGTTGTCCAAATGGATGGTTTCCTGTCTTTGTAGGGGAAATCTACATCTTCTCATTAGAAAACTTGATAGGACCCAGGGGCACCTGGGTGGCTCAGTCGGTTGGGTGTCTGCCTTCAGCTCAGGTCATGATCCCTGGGTCCTGGGATCGAGTCCTGAGTCCGGCTCCCTGCTCTGCAGGGAGTCTTCTTCTCCCTCTCCCTATGCTGTTCCCCCTGCTTGTGCTCTCTCTCTCTCTCTGTCAAATAAATAAGTAAAATCTTAAAAAAAGAAAGAAGAAAGAAAGGAAAGAAAGGAAAGAAAGGAAAGAAAGGAAAGAAAGAAAGAAAGAAAGAAAAAAAGAAAACTTGATAGGACCCTGAACATTCAGCCTCCGGTTCTCAGAAGGTAGCCCTTCTGCTTACTCACCTGGCCAGGTCTCAGGCAAGACCTCAGAAACAGAAGTCTATGTTCAGCCAAGAGGCACACTGCAGAGGCTTGATGCAGGGCCCAGGGAGAGAAAGTTGCTGAGACTCTTCTGTAGTGTGCGATGTGCCTCTGCAGTCAGACTGTGTTGTATAACAAAGAATTTGGCTGGCCTTTGTCTCTGGAGGCTGGGAGAGAGTCTCTAAACCCTTGGAATTCCCCTAAGTAAGGGGAGCGTCTTTGTTATTCATGGTGGGTCCCTCAGACTGCCCGGAGTTTATGCTAATGAGGCGGCTCTGGGAGGGCCCTTTGATAGTTTCAGGAGGGGGGCTGGCTGTGCCAAAGACCAACCATGTGGTTAGAGGGTTGGGGCTTAGAGCCAAGTGATATGACCTAACCCCTGTACTGGGAAGAAGTAAGGGGGTGGGGAAGACATGGAATTCAATCATGTGTCCTATGATTCAACCAACTGTGCGTAAGAAAACCCCAATAAAAACTCTGAACCCCAAGCTCAGTGGAGACTCCTGGTTATCGTGCCAAGAGGGTGACACATTCTGAGTATAGGAAGGTTTGTGTTTGCCGCCCTCCCAGACCTCACCCTATATGCATCTCTTTTGTCTGGTTCTGATTTGTATCCTTTATCATAAAACTATAATCATAGTATAGAGCTTTCCTGAGTTCTAGGAGTTATTCTCGTGAATTATCGAACCTGAGGGAGTCTGTGGAACACCAGAATTTGTAGCTAATTAGTCAGAGATGTGAGTGACCCAGGAGCCTGCAAGCTGTGTCTGCAGTAAGAGCAGACTTGTTGGGACTACGTCTTTAACCTGTGAAATTTGACCTCACTCCAGATAGATAGTGTCAGGATTGTACCTTGGTTCAAACCTTGACCCTGGCACTTTCTAGCTATGCTATTTACTGGGGCAAGTTCTTATCCTTTCCAATGCTCAGTGGCTACATCTGAATCACTTAAGGGAGAAAACACATGTAAAATGCTCAGAGCAGCCCTGATATCCATAAGCACTCATAAATGTTACCTATCCTTATTGAGACCTACACTCTGCTAAGCTGCATGATAGGGACTTCTGCCCTTATCTTTTCTTATCTTTAGACTCCCAGTTGCTAAAGACCTCATAGTCTCTCTCTCTCTCTCTCTCTCTCTCTCTCTCTCTCTCTCTTGCCATTTTAATTAAACATTTTATTAAACTTTTTGAGATAATTGTAGATTCACAGACAAATGGTAAGAAAAAATACAGAGGTGCCGTGTATCTTTACCTAGTTCACCCTAATGGTAACATCTTGCAAAACTCTAATACAATATTGATACTGAGATACAGTCAAGACACAGAAAAATTCCATTAGGGCAAGGATCAGTCTTGTTGCCCTTTTATAGTGCACCCACTGGCCTCCCATCACTGCCTCCTGAACCACTAATCTCTCCATTTCTAGAATTCTGTCCTTTCAAGAATGTTATATAAATAGAATCATACAGGATGCAACTCCTTGGGATTGGATTTTCTCACTGCAGGTTCATTCAGATTATTGTGTGATAGTATCAATAGTGTCTTCTTTTTTGTTTTTTAAGTGCACAAGTCAATGGTTTTTAGTATATTCACACACTTGTGCCACCACCACCGCAGTAAATTCTAGAAGTTTCATCACCCCAAGAACAAACCTTGTACCCTCTTTAGCCATCACCCCCTGTGATATAATAGGAAATATATTTGGTCTTTGTCCCTGGATCCTAGCAAAAAGTTCCCAACATCCTTGGCATTTTCTGAGTGATAGGAGTGTTTTTCACCTTAAGAAACCCTTTCCATTGCACCTGAGTTTATGTTAATGAGGTGTTTTCTGGAAAGCCCCTAAGTACCCTAAGGGTGGGGGCTAGTCGCCACAGAGCCAACCATGATTAATGGGTTGGAACTCTCAAGGTCCCACCCAATAGAGAATATTCTGGGCTGCCCCACCCCCCCTTTTTTTTTTTTAAAGATTTTATTTATTTATTTGACAGAGAGAGACACAGTGAGAGAGGGAACACAAGCAGGAGGAGTGGGAGAGGGAGAAGCAGGCTTCCTGCTGAGCAGGGAGCCCGATGCAGGGCTCGATCCCAGGACCCTGGGATCATGACCTGAGCCGAAGGCAGGCGCTTAACGACTGAGCCACCCAGGCGCCCCATGCCCCACCCCTTTTTACATTTGGCTGAGCACTGCATACAAATATTCTAGTCATTAATTTATATCTCATATCTACATATAAATAAAATTATTTCCTTTTTACATACCTACTGATTAGCATATAAAAGAGAAACAGCTGGACAATATCTCAGCAAATTTGGAGAGGTATGTTGCGGCAATGTCAGCACAAATCCAGGCTAAGCAGTATACAAAAAGTTCACTTTGGGGAAGCTGTGAGGCACTTCAATTGTTTTTTCTTTTACACCAAGAAAACGTTATTTTAAACAGTTCAACAAATGAGTTCAACAACTAGGTATGTATTTTTCAGTTGTGCTAGAACTTTATGGGTGTGACAGGGAGTCACCAAAGTTCATTCATTCTTTTAAGTGATGGCCTTATTCTAGTTTCTAGTGGAAACACGGGAAATATGCCATTATCACATCGAAAGTTGAAAAGGGTGAGAATCCTGAAGTCGTCTGAGGGGAAGGAAACTCTTGTGTGAGGGCCTATCAGGAGAGGTAGGCTCTTCTAAGAGTGAATAGGGGACACGTGCAGGAGGAGCATTTTGAAGCTGGTAGAGAGAGATGGTCTCTCTCAAGGGCTTCAAACCCAAGGAGCATTCAAGTATCCAAAAAATAGGCTGTCACCACTCAGAGTTTCTGAAACCAGGGCCCAAACTAGAATCAACTGACACCAGATTCTTCCAACACCAGTTGGAAGTGGCTTGCCCTTTCTTTCACAGTTAATGGAAACCAAAGCTCCACTGAGGGACGTTTTGTTGCCAGTCAAGAGACATATGAGATGCATATTTAGATGTTGTGCAAGAGGACACGAATGATGGTTTTAGACTCTTCGTAAAGACTCATGCACCAAATTAATGTTAAAAATTGGACACAACTGTCACCTGTAATTGAAGACTGAGCCTCAGTGATGTGGCTGTAACGATAATGTCAGGGTGGACTCTATTTAGGGACCCAGGATACACATCCTTTATCAGCTAATAGCTATGCATTTCAACAGGGCGTGGGTTAGAGAAACCTTTATTAACATATTCCCCCGGATTCTGCTGAGCACTTCAAACCACTCACTTCTGTTTCAGACATTTGCAGAGATTATCTGTTTCTCAAGAACCATTAGTAAGTCATTAGGGCACACACTCCAAATGCGGGGGGCTAAGGTATGTTTGAGCTGTTTCTTACTTGGACAGCTGCAGGGTGAGGAGCCACAGGAATTTATTCATATGCACTCCAGATGTGGCATACTAAGTAGAGTGTTAGAAAGAGCTTTGTTCCAAAGTGGGAAATAATTATGACTCTTAATTAGTTGTGACAATTACCTAAAAGTCCTCAAGGAGTCCAACCTTCATCTTTTTACTGTTTGCACAGTAATGTATGGGCAAGAAAGGTAGGATCACAGATTCCACAAAGGATCCTCTGCTCCCTAGCAGGGCTGGTTTATGAAGAGCTATGTTTGAAGGTGGCGGGAGTCACATGAGGACACCGAATTCTCCACTAGTTACCTGCACCTTTTCCTCTGGCATCCCCCGCCTAACCAGAACCCACTCTTCTTCTCATACTCAGCCTACAAAGAACGGACAACCGAGGTGAGTGAAGAGGGAGGGAAAGACCTCAGAGAATGGAGAGGAGCATGATGCATGAGAACCCCCAAGAAAATGGAGACAAATTTCCAGTTGCTCGCAGATGTCCGTTTTAAGAGCCACAGGCTGGTTATCTGGAATTCATATGCAAATGAGATGTCGACCCTGTGTGGATGGCACATTAAGCGATGTGTATCTATACAGGGTCTCTGCAACCAGCCTCATGTACATCAGGATGCCTGCCTCTGGCCACCATCAGCAGCCATCACTGGCTCGGAAGACCAGCTCGGAAAGAGATACATGAGTAAGGATGCCCTCAAATAATTGTTCCTGTCGGGATAGCAAATTTCCACCATGGCTGCATAAACATGAAAGTAAGCCTCAGAAACCAAACAGATAGTTTAAAAATCAGTGAAAGTCACCTCTTTCCCTTCTGCCTTTGACATCACCTTGTGCTATTCCACACCCTAAGAGCCCCAGTATTTCTCACAGATCTGGTGGAGCCTCAGAGCTCCTTAATCCTCTTCATCAAGGCTGCTAATGGCTCCTGGCACCGGGTGTGCAGGCCATATTTCTATGATTCCAGGAGGCTGGCCGCCCAACGCGGCAAAAGCGGTCCAGCCACGCTGGGCAAAGTGGAGTTGACAAGAACTCACATCAGATTTGCATATATTTGCACAGCATGTCAGAAATACTTCTAATCTCAAACAGAGGCGGAGCCAGGGACAAGTGAAGAGAAAGCAAAAAGGATTTGGTGGAGGGGCTGACTGAGCTTAGTGAAGGCCTTGCAATGTCCGCCCTAGACGACATCTACCTTTCTGTTTCAGTGGTCTTGTTGGTGATCACGGATACAATTATCACCTGATTGTTTTTCGGGCTTCTGCCTTTGGTTTCAGGTAACGGGTGTTTTTGGACTGCGTGCTTCCTGTAGCAGCAAAGGGAGTTCTGATGAACACATTTTCCTGCTGGAGGCTGACATGTATCTTCATCTGCCTGGGTAAATAAGTAATTATAGGGTCCGTATAGGAAATTTACGATGCTGTACTCTGATATTAACCTGTCCAGCAGGAGAGATTGGTAAACATGCTGAGCCAGGCCTTACCCTTGTTTTTCGAAATGAAGGGGCATAAACCAAAGTGTTTCGGTGAGGGAAAAAGGCAAGGCAAACGGCATCAGGGTTCCGCACACCATCTGCACTTTCATAGAGCACTAATGGGGAATAATTATATCGCTCCTTTGGCCCAATAGCCGCAAGTGTCTGGAAGCAAGACTGGTTTCCCAGGCCTTCCCAGCGGCTGCTGTCTGGCAGGGGCGAAAATTGGAAGTCCAATGCCAAAATGGCTCATTAAAAGAACCTTGAAAGAGAGGGTTGCTTTCTGAATCTTAAAGATGGTAAAGAGTTACTCAGCCGGCTGTGCAGAGAAAGCCTTCCCTTGTCCCCTAAATTAATTTTCGGTGACCAGGGACCCAAGAGGAACAGAGTCTTTAAAGGTAAACAGACAAAGGGAGGGAAGGGGAGAAGTGGAGAGGGGAGGGATGGTGGAAGGGGGAGGAGAGAGAGAAAATACGTTCTCCAGCTGGATGCTGATAAAACTTCTCCAAGACTGCTTCTCTGGAGGAACACTCACCAGCTGCTCTTGGCAGGAAATTTAAAACTGTCAAGAAGTTCCATTTATTGCTGACTGATAGTCGGCACGGAAAGTGTGCTCTCTGAGCCTGAAGTAGAATTTCAATCCAGCCTGCCCTCTCTACTGATACCGAGGTCAGCAAAGAAGGCAGATCAGAATGGACAGGAATGGACATGCTTATCCAAAAACCTTGGCCAGGAAAAGCAGGTCAAGCAGCCAAGCAAGGGAGAACGGGTCCTGTCCTGTTCTGACCTTGGCAGAGACCCCCACACAAGGGCTTCCAAAAGGAGGTCCACAAATTGACCCCTACAGGTCACAGTCCTATTTCCAGCTGGTGCCTCCTTCCCAACATGGGTTGATCCAGATGTCCAGCCACCTGGCACAGTGACTAATGCCATTCTCAACTCTTTCTCAGTGAACATAAGGTTTATGTGCATTATTTAGATCCCATTTCTTCGTTAATGCTTCTAGAACATGCCAATCCCATAAGATGACCTCTCCTTTCTGATACCCCTAATATCTCCTCACCGGAACCGTTTATGGTGGTGTACTCTTGTATGCCCTTGTTATATTATTATTCTCTTCCCACTGTCTCTGCTTTGTCTCCAACAAGTCGGAAATCCCTTGGAAACCCAACAGAGCTGTGGATCACATCCCCTCCCATTGCCTGTGATCTCAGCCTCTTCCCCATTTCACTTCTCTTAGGTCTCAAAAATGAATTCCTCACAGTTTCTTCTGGTTACCACCCTACGTTTCCCGTCATTGATGTATAAGCTTACTTTGTCTTGAAAAGTATTTGAAGAAACTTGGAAAAACACATTCTGGGTAGGAAAATAAGTATTAGGAAATGAGGGAACCAGGGAAATGAAAAATAAACTGAGGAAAAATAAAGCCAAAGCTAGAGACGTGTTGAATGAATTCACACAACATGTGCCTGAATGTTCTATCATCTGCTAAAACCGGACGCAAATTTGACTCAGTTCCTCAAAGAGAGGAGTATAATCAGAGGGAAACATGAAACAAGGCACAGCATCCACATGATGAAAACAATCCCACTGCTCAGGGAAAATCATGCCTGGAATAAACGCCTGAGGGACATTTCTGTCCTGGATCCCACAATGGGAGCCCTGGGTGAAAGAGTGAATAATAGGAATTAATGCCAACATAATGCCAGGCATTACTTAGGGGGAAACAGACAGGAACAGACAGGAAAGATGTCTGCCTTTGTGGACCTTGGATTTTACTAGGGAAAAAGAGACAATAAACACATTCCTGCCATATTGGTTCAACAGAGACAGGGAGAGGGGTGGGTCTACTACAGAGAGATGCGGAGGCATCAGCCAGGGAAAGATTTGGACCACTTCTGTAATGTCCACTGGTTTGGCCAGAAAATCCAAACTCTCATTCAGGGAAAGTGACTCTGTGAGGGCCTGTATCTTGCCGCACTTCTTTACGACCAAGATTCTTGAAAGAGTTGCCTACCCGTGCTCTCTCTACCCCTCCCCTCCCAGCTGTTCCTCAGCCCCTTGGAACCTGCCTACTCCTTCCAGAGAAACCAGACTAGTGGGGCCGATGAAGCCATGTCACCCCTGGCACTATGTTTGTCACTGGTGATCACGCCCTACTTGGAGTTCCCTCCTTGGGCTTCTGTGACTCCTGTTTGTTCCTGATTCTCCTCCTACCTCTTCAGCTGCTCTCTTAACCTCTGTTTTATAGCCTCGTCTTTTTTAATTTGCTTCTGAAATATCAACCTGCCCCTTAATGTTGTCTTCTCACTCTGCATCCTCTCTGGCGAGTTCAACATATCCAGGGGCTCAGCAAATGACTTCCATGTCTGTATCTAGTTAGAGCCTCTACTGCCCTGCTAAAATTCAGACCTATCAGGTCAAGGCACCTCCCACTCAACACGTTCAAATGTTGCCTTTCCAAACCGGTTCCTTTCCCAAACTCCCTACACTCATGTGGCTACCATCTACTTAACAGCCTAAATCAGAAACCTGACACATCCTTAACTCCCTCTCACTCTTCCCCATATACAATCTTACTGATTCTACTACCTCCATATATCTCCTACTTACTACTTTCTCTCCATGCCACTAATGAAAATGACCTAAGTGCCTACCATTGTCAGGCACTATTTTTAAGCGCTCCACACTTTACATATAATGTATCACGTAAGCCACACGCACATGACGGAGGGAGCATGATTAGCCTCCACCTTCCATGGGGGAGGGGACTGAGGCACGGAGAAATTGTATGACTTCCTTCTGGGTCACAAGGCAAAGAAATGTGAAGCCAGGATTCCAATTCAGCTTCTGACTTCAGGGCACCACACCCTGCTTTTTATCACTTCTCACCCAGATGACTATAATCGCTTCTCACCCAGATGACTATAATCGCTTCTCACCCAGATGACTATAATCGCTTCCTAACCAGCCTCCCTGCCTCTACTCCTACCCCTTCTCAACACTGCTGCCCCATAGTGTGATCTTTCTGAAACTCAAATCTGAGCTTACCACCCCCTGCTTAAAACCCTCCCCTGCTTTCCTCCGGCTTGCAAAATCAATTTCAAGCTCTTGGTGGCTTCATGCCACTAGCCGGCCCCTCCTCCCCCACAACCCACATACACACCCACACACCCATCCTGTGCCAGAATTGTGCTAAGATCTCTGGGCAATACAAAATGGGGCTCCTATTGTCAAGAACGTGTTGAAAAAGCAGGCAAAGAAAGTGTTCCAACGAAAAGTTAAATGTAAGAATTAAACCCAAGATTACAATTTAAAAGAGGTCACAAGGCAGTGGTGAGGACAGACTCTCCAGCCAGACATTTAATACATGCAGAACTGTCTCTCCAAAAAAAGAGATTTTTTCCATCTCAAGCTGAGCACTTGTGAATGATCTGCTGAATTCTGGGTTAGTTTGAAAGATACTTTAATATTCCCATATTGTTCCAGTTCAATACTTTTAGAAAATGAATAGGCTTGGTTATGGTTCAGACTGGCTTACTAGGTGTTGCTGTTTTGAAAAATCCTTGGTTGAATGCTCAGCACAGTGGGAAAAAAAAAGATTAATTTGGGGCTCAGCTTGGTTCAAGGTTCGCAAATTACAGCAGTTCCTTTTGCCGTGGTTCACACTTGAGCTGGCACCCAGTTATAGGTTCGGCTCGAGGGCCTGCTTTTCCTGGTTGTGCCCTACTCCCACCCCCACCCCGGGCCCCCAGCCTTTCCAGCTAAGCCAGCCTTCACAAGTGCGTCTCTACTCTCTTCACCCTGGGGCGATGTTTGGGAACTCTCCAGCTCAGCAGCGCTGTCCTGGAGCTGGGGGCCCACCATCAGGGCAGAGTCTCCATGCTGAGGAGGGGCCTGGGCCCGGTGGGAAGCAGGCCTGCCCACCACCTTGGGACCAGCGCTGCCTCACGTCTTGCAGGGCTCTGCTCCTGTCACCTTGCCTCTGGGACCTTCCCTGAATGTCCTGAAAAGAGCCACCCTTCACTCCCCAGACATCCTCTCCTCCCCTTATTCCTCTCTGCAGCCTCTACCAGCCCCCAGCCACTATTGGCTTGTGTTCTGGCTCCCTCACTAGGCTGTCAGCTCAGCGAGGTCAGGATTTTTGTCTATTTTTTTCTCTATGATCCCCCCCCCACCCCAGTCTGGAATAGTGCCTGGAATATAAGAGAAGTCCATTAAATATATGATAAATATTGAATAAATCCCCTTAGTCTAAATCCAGAGCTTAGGATGAGAGATTTCTGAGGAGAAGCAGGATTTGGCCTGAACACTGTATATCTTTACATGAAGAATATCTCCTACTTAGTAGGTTTTGGTTTTTTTTTTTAGTATCCTCTGGCCCTCCTTCCTCTCCATCCCCTGGCTGTCGCCAATGCTAGGGTGAAGCACAGTCTATGTGTATTAAGAGGCTTCAGGCTGCACCTCCAATCTTCCAATTCTCTCTCTCTCCCTCCTTTCTTAGAGAGCAGGAGTTCTTTGAGCTCTTCTCAGCGGAAGGGAAGGCCTTTGCCCCCCCCCCAACCCCCCCCCCCCCCCCCCCGCCATGAGCTGGGCTTTAGCAGAACGTCGTGGCCTGCTGACTAGGTGGGAGGGAAAGCAAGAGAGAGTCTGGGCAAACAGGCAACTACAAGACACGTGCCCAGAGGGCTCCCTGCTAGGACACACAGCTCCCCCCAGACTCTAATGGGGGTCTCACCAGAACTAACCAGCTCCCAGCTCCGGGGTCTGTGTCCAAAGAAATTGGGGTCTGAGCCTCTTCTACCCTCTGAAGTAGCTTTTCAGCTTCCAGTTACAAATTAGGATTACAGTGTATTAAAAATGGACAAAATATATAGCACTCCTAATAGCAAAATTTCTTGTGTTGTAGTGCACATATACCAGAAAAGGATAGGAAAAGAATTAGAACAAAGATTTGATCCACCCAGTAATAACACTCTTATTTAATGACTACTGATCAAATAAATGTGTCCCACTCCCTCCTTCTTGTCCACCCCCTGCCCCCCAGCCATGCTCACACACACGGGACTGTTTCCTCACCCAGGACATGCAAGTGACTGTGATTAGCCAAAGTGAAGTCCACGGAGCTCTCTAAAATGTTCACTGGAAATTCCTCTGGTATAATTAAGATTATAACCACACAATCAAGAAAGTCCAGAAGAGAGGAGGAATTTGCCTACTTACCATTCAGTTTCCCTGCTGGCCAATATGGACAGCAAACAGGACCTAGAAATGGGCTGATTTTTAGAAAGTTATGTACATTTTTTTCCCTAGCTACTTTAATTACACTTGTCTCTGATATTACATTGGCTCTGTGGTACATCTAGGCATGGGTGTTTTAATTTGATCTTCTCATGATTTAATGGGTTTCCCGAACCTGTCTAATTTCTTCAGTTTTGGAAAAATCTTAGCCATTATCCCTTTCAATATTGTCTCTTTCCAGTATTCTCTTTTTTCCTTCTACAATTCCCACTCTATCCTTCATGACTGCTAATTCTCATGTTCCCATCTCCTTGCCTCTCTGGACTGCATTAATGAATAATTCCTTTAAATTTATTCCAGATGACTAATCTTCTTTTCAGCTACATCTAATCTGTTATTAAATCTGTTAAATAGAATTATTAAATTTTAACTATTATAATTTTCACCTTGAAAATTGTTATTTGGTTCTTCGTCAAATCTGCATGATTATTTAAAATCTCATGTTCCTTTCTCATTTTCTAAGTCACTTGGTTTATCACCTTAAGCTTATTATCTTATAATTTGTATCTCTAGTGCCAATGTCTGAAACCACCATGGATATGCTTCTGCTGTCCTGGATTTTCAGGCTCTCACTCTTAGTCCTTTGATTCTATATGTGGTTTTTTAATTTTCTTCTCAAAGTATAAGCTCATTTTTTTCCCCAGAATGTTATCTGTGAGAATTTCTTGAGGTCTGGGTTAAAGGCAAGTTCCTCCAGAGAAGATTTGTTTCTAGGGCACCTGGATGGCTCAGTTGATTAAGTATCTGCCTTCCACTCAGGTCATGATCTCAAGGTCCTGGCATTGAGGCCCTGCTCAACAGTCCAGCTCCCTGCTCAGCAGGGAGTCTGCTTCTCCCTCTTCCCTCCCTCTGCCTCCAGTCCCCCACTCATGCTATCTCACTCTCTGTCTGAATTAATAAATAAAACCTTAAAAAAAAAAAAAAAAATTTGTTTCCTTCTGCCAGGTGCCTGAGGTACAACCAACGTGGACTTCAACTTAAAACTCAATTTTCCACCTGAGGTTTTTCAAACCACGCATACAGTGTGAATTCAGGCTACAAGCCTATGTGAGGACATTCAGGTGTGCCAACACTTGTGGGGGAATATATCCTTTCTGTTCAGAATCAGGAGTTGAGACAAGGTTTCTTACTGTCCCCTGGGGCCTTACTCTGATGTTATAGCTGTTTGGGGTCCTGACTTAATGTACGTTAGAATAGTCAGTCTCCGATTAGACTTGCCACTTTGGACAGACCAAGTGGACTTCCCATTTGGGGACTTTTGGGGGTCTCCCATGCCTACACAAACCAATGGTCAAGTTCATCCAATCTAGCAAATGCCTGCCAGGGGCCACAGTACCTCTCTAATACCTGCTTCCCTTTAGTCTGTGGCCTCTACATGTCTTTGCTTCTTGCCAGGTCACCAATGCCTTTTGAAATATTTTTCAATGGTTTAGCCAGCAGTTTTTACTTCTTTTAAGCAGGGAATTTGTTGTCAAGGTTTCTAGTCAGCTAAGCAGCTGGATAAGGAAGACACAGACTTCTCCTTACCATGCAGCCCCAGGGATATTTTAACATCCTGCAATTGGCCATAGGCATGTTCACTGAATATCGGCCTCTGGAGCTGGCCACAAGCCTGTAGCTAGTGCAACACACCAGTGATCATGAGTGAAGGTGAAACTGCACTAAAAGTACACTTTTAGTTTTATAGAGTTGCCTAAGGGACTGAAGATGGGTCATTAACCCAAACAGGATCCACGGCCTGCATTATGTATTCAATTCCTTGGGGTTAAGTGTATGAGGCTGAGTGGAGATGTTCTTATCAAGGTCAAGAGAAACTCCTACATCTTATCTCCCAACTAACAAGAGGGCAGCTGATATACCATTGGGATTCCTAGGACAGCATATTCCCAGCCATCTCCAATGTGAGAATTTTATAGTAGCCTTTATCCAAAGTATCCAGGAAGGTTCTTATTCCTGCTCCAAGATGCAGCTCTCCAAACACTGAAAGGCCTTCCTGGGCTTGTGCCATAAGCCTTGGAAGAGAATGCAGAGCTAGAAATCTCAGCAATGGATTTGGAAGCAGTTTAGAGCCTTTGTGATCTCCACTGGGGGGAAGACTGAAGAGCAATCAGGTCCTGGAGTCAAACAATGTCAGCACTGGCTGAGGGTTAGGTATCTTTCTGAGAGACATGTATTACCCGGTACTGTGCTCTGGTGTAACACTGAAAAACTGGCATTAGCCATATAACCATGAGACCAGAACTGTGAATCGCAGCCTGAGCGACAAAGATAGACTTCTAACACAACGTGGAAGGACTACAGCAGCTCTCCATCATTATGTGGATGTGAAACCGACAAAAAGGACTGCCCAGACTCCTGACATTTGTGCCATGCACCCACCAGTGAGATGGATGAAGCAAAAGGGATGGGACATAGGTGTGGGCTAGAACCCATGGGAGTCTACTGATGGATAAGAGCTGACCTTGTACCTTGGCTGTTCCAATTTTCCCACACACATCCTGCCCTAAAGGCCCAGTCCTGGTCAATAACAATAGTTGACACACCCTGTATACTACTCATGCGTCTACTACTGCTCTGATGACATTTAATCTTTATAAACAATACCATATGCTTGTATTATTATTTCCTTTGTTTTATAAAGAAAGGGAGTCACAAAAAGCTTAAGAAACTTATTCAAGGTTATAGCTCATATATGACAAAGTTCCTATTCAAACTTAGGCAATCTGGTTCCTGCATCTTTGTTTTCAATTGCGACACTACAATGCCATACGGCATGTAGGGATATTCTTGCAGATCTAAATGCTGTACATAAGATAACTGTAGATTAGTTGTAATAGTCACTAAGCACTTACACTGTAAGTATTTCTTTTTAGAGGACATGTGGATGAGTTTCACTTCTGTTAAAGCAAGATAAAGCATGGAGGGAGAAATTGGCATTGCTATAATTTGACTTCATCTGATTTACAAATTACTATTAATAGGGAACCTAGGGTAATGATATCTGAAGCCTTGAAAATATTGGTTCACTGGCACCCAAAAGGTGTTAACAGCTGGGTATCAAAATATTGGTGCTTCCAAAGAAATCAATACATAGTGTAGTTGTCTCCAAAGATGGCCATGATCCCTCATCCTCAGGGCCTCTCCCATCCGGACATGGAGCCTATATTCCCTCCCCTTGAATCTGACCTGGCCTTTTACTTGCTTTGACTAACATAATGTGGTAGAAGTGATGCTGTGCCAGTTCCAGGCATAAGCCTGAAGAAGGACTGGCAATTTCTACCTCTGTGCTCTTGGAAGCTGGCCATCCTCTAAGAAACCCAGCGATACTGAGACCACCATTCTATGTGGAAGGCCAAGCCAGCCACACGAAGGAGACATATGGAGGAGCCCTGAGGCACCAGACACATGAGTGAAACCTTCTTGGGCCTCTGGCTTAGCTCGGCTGCTAGCTAACTGCAGCTAAGTGGCACCAGGATGGGGCAGAGACATTGCCAGCCAAGCCCTGCCCAAGTTGTAGAATCATGAGAAATAACAAATTATGGTCGTTTTAAGGCCTTAAGTTTTAAGGGGGTTTATTACACAGCAATAGATAACCAAGATACATAGATTAATGTGATAATATATAATATAGTTTGTCAGATCTGCTGTAAGGATGTTGTACATGAATAATAGGAGAAAGCTGACAGCTCAAATAAGAGGAGGAGAATAAAAATTGAGATGTTCTTTGTTCAGATCTAGGCAGGTAACTTAGCAAACTGATCATTACATAAAAAGCATAGAAATGCATGAACGCCATACATAAAAGATCCTGCCCCATTCTGGAACTAAGCCCTGCCATCACTGGAGCCAGCTGCCTGCCCCCAATAGCCACTGTGTACCTGTGCATCCCCAGGCCTGGGCCCTGGTCTATCTCTCACCCAAGAAAACCCAGTGACTTCTTAAGGACTGAGCCATAATTCTGGATCTTGGAGAGGGAAAGGCATGCCAGAGACATCTTGTTAAGTTTAGGGACACCAGGGCGCCTGAGTGGCTCAGTTGGTTAAGCGACTGCCTTCGGCTCAGGTCATGATCCTGGAGTTCCGGGATCGAGTCCCGCATCGGGCTCCCTGCTCAGCAGGGAGTCTGCTTCTCCCTCTGACCCTCCCCCCTCTCATGCTATCTCTATGTCATTCTCTCTCTCAAATAAATAAATAAAATCTTTAAAAAAAAAAGTTTAGGGACACCAATTAGAGATACTTTGGGGGTAAAGACCTGTGAATATTGGGACAAGATCACTGAACAAAATATCCATGAGTCTGTAAGGCTAGGAGGGCGAAGAGGACATAGGTCAAATACTAAGGTTTGGACTTAATCAGTTCATTGTGAGGATGCAAATACAGGCATATGAGCAGGAAAAGGGACTGAGTCCTGACCCCCACTTGGGACAGTGGCCAAGATCAATGTAGATCCATCAAATAAGGAAAATCAACAATACTGAGAGAAGGATCCACAAGTCATTGTCCAGCCTAGGGAGATGTTCAGCTTCCCTTTGCTGTGTCAATTTTGTGGTTTTAAATGAGACCGTCTCCCTTGGCCCAGATTTTGTAATTACAGCTTTAATGTGGAGAAGTACTTCCTGACAAGGTCATGAGGAGGGCCAGGGAGAGCAGCTGTGGCTGGGACATTGCTGTGAGTGTCATATTCTTATCCAGGCTTGAGCAGCAGTGTGAAGGCCACTGGCTAGGAACTGCATCCAAAGATAACCTGACTTTCATTTTAGAGTTTCCTTTCAACTCTGTCCCATTTCAGGGTCCCATTTCAACCATTTTCTGGACATCATAACTCAGTGGCTCCTTTTTAACACAATATTTAACATGATAATGACTATAAATGGAGGATAATTTTCCATGGGAGATATTCCATCAAAATGCAATGAAATAAGTCAAAGTTATATTACTCTGCACATAAATCCATTTCTATTGCCTAATTGACATCCTGCTTCAAAATCTTCAACCTGTTGTTATGAGTCTAACAAACACTTGCTTGTGATTGTCAAAGGCATATCTGATTTTTTTAAAGATTTTGTTTTTTATCTATTTGACAGAGAGAGAGAGAGAACACAAGCAGGGGGAGTGGGGAGGGAGAAGCAGGCTCCCCATTGAGCAGGGGGCCCGATGCAGGGCTCGATCCCAGGACTCTGGGATCATGACCTGAGTTGAAGGCAGACGCTTAACCAACTGAGCCACCCAGGTGCCCCTGATTTTTTTTTATTTAAATGACATCTGTTTTGTCTGCTGTACAATTATTGTCTAATATTCTGATTCTCAAAGGAACAGAGAATCTCAATTTGTCCTCTAACACGTGAAAAACTCAACTATTTAATGAAGACAGTCAAACAATGACCTCATCACTTTCTCCCCCCATCATCTTGCCTCTTTGTGATGCTACTGAAGAATTAACAAGAGAGCTGTTCAGGTAGCCCTTAAAGTGAAGTGGGTTTCCTGAGTTTGTCTAGAGAGAACTGTGGGCAGCAACATTTTCCACAGGGGATTTGGAGAGTGGCTCCCTTTATCAACCTCTCTCCTTTTCCATCTTTAATGTCCAATGGCAAAAAATGAGGAAATCCAGAAGATAGGCAGATCAGAGAACCAAGAGAGGAAGCATGGCCAAACAGAAAGAAACTGGGTGTTAGAAATGGACACAGTGGGTTCAAATTCCAGTTCTGCAGTTTACCAATTGTATGTGCTTATTCATCATCTCTATACCTCCATTCTCTCTTCAGTAACATAACATTTCTTTGTATAGTGGCTTTAAAAAGTAAATATTTTATTGCAGGTGTTCAGCCCTCCTTAAACAGAGCTGCCATTATTATGATAATGATGACTGACATCATCATTACCACCAAGTAGCTGTAGCATTATAACTGTGCCACTCTCCAATTACCTCCAACATATTCTAAACTGTCTTCCTCCACCCTCCACTCCCTAACACCTCCTACTCTACTATATCTATGCTTATTTTCCTACTAACGAAAGATCAAAATGACTTTGAACTAAGTCAACAGAAGTACATATTTAGAATACATATATATTTAGCAGGCTGATTAGTACTGGCCAAAGTTATAGGCTCCTTATAACATTTCTAAAGATATGAATCAAATTCCTTTAAAAGCATATGCCACTTACCATAGACACTCTATTTTTAAGAGGTTTATGCTAAGCACATATTAACAGACATGCACAAAAATTAAATTTTATGAGTTTCCAACATTTTTCTTAATGATTAGGGTAACCATATTCTTTGCTGCCCAAACTGGGATACTTCTGAGATAAAAAGGAAATGTTATTAATCAATAAGCCATGGGATAACAGGTGTAAACCAATAGTGCAACATGGAGGCAGTCTAAATGTCCAAAAAGGAGAATTTGTAAAATAAAAACTATGTAACCTTGGAAATTGATCAGAAGTCTTGGAGAATGAAGCTACATATCTACAAACCAAAAAAACGACCTGCAGAAGCTTCTCATAACAAGTAGACCAAAGCACCCTAGGATATAGCTTCCTATATATATTTTATCTTACCTCATATTATTTTTAATTTTTTTCTTTTTTCATTTTTTCACTTTTGTTTTCTATTTTTTATTCTTATTTCTTTTTTCTATTTTTTTCTTTCTTTTTTTTCACCCTCTAAAATGACAAAACAGAGGAATTCATCCCAAAAGAAAGAACAGGAAGAAATGACAGCCAGAGATTTAATCAATACAGTTATAAGTAAAATGTCTGAACTAGAATTTAAAACAACAATGATAAGGACACTAGTTGGGCTTGAAAAAAGCATAGAAGAAACTTAAGAATCCCTTACTAAAGAGATAAAAGCACTAAAACCTTGTCAGGCCGAAATTAAAAATGCTATAACCGAGGCAGTCCGAGGTGCAGGCCATAAAAATGAGGATGAATGAAGCAAAGAGTGAATCAGTGATATAGAAGATAAAATTATGGAAAATAATGAAGTTGAAAAGAAGGGGGAAAGAACACTATTAGATCATGAAGGTAGACTTAGGGAACTCAGCAATTCCATAAACAAAATAATATCTATATTATAGGAATCCCAGAAGAAGAGTGGGAAAAGGGGGCACAAGGTTTATTTGAACAAATTATAGCCCAGAACTTCCCTAATCTGGGGAAGGAAACAAACATTCATGTCCAAGAGGTACAGAAAACTCCCCTCAAAATCAATAAAAATAGGTCAACACCATGACATATTATAGTCAAACTTGCAAATTACAAAGATAAATAGAAAATTCTGAAAGCAGCTCAGGACAAGAGGTCCTTAACCTTCAAGGGTAGACACATAAGGCTGGCAGCAGACCTGTCCACAGAGACCTGAAAGGACTGGCATGCCAGAAAGGACTGGCATGATATATTCACCATGCTAAATGGGAAAAATATGCAGCCAAGAATACTTTATCCAGCAAGGCTGTCACTCAGAATAGAAAGAGAGATAAAGAGTTTCCAAGACAAAGAGAAACTAAAGGAATTCGTGAACACTAAACTAGTCCTGCAAGAAATATTAAAGGGGACATTTTGAGTGGAAAGAGAGCCCAAAAGTAACAAAGACCAGAAAGGAACAGAGACAATCTACAAGAATAGTGACTTTACAGGTAATACAATGACACTAAATTCATCTTTCAATAATTACTCTGAATGTAAATGGACTAAATGCTCCAATCAAAAGACACAGGGTATCAGAATGGATAAAAAATCAAGACCCACTGATGTGGTGCATACAAGAGATACATTTCACATCCAAAGACACTTCCAGATTAAAAGTAAGGAGCTGGAGAATGATTTATCATGCTAATGGACATCAAAAGAAAGTTGGAGTAGCAACCCTTATATCAGACAAACTAGATTTTAAACCAAAGATTGTAATAAGAGAGATGAAGAAGGACACTATATCATAATAAAGGAGTCTATCCAACAGAAGATCTAACAATTGTAAATACTTATGCTCCTAACTTGGGAGCAGCCAAATATATAAATCAATTAGTAATTAACTTAAAGAAACTCATTGTTAATAAAAGTAATAGTAGGGGACTTTAACACTGCACTCACAGCAACAGACAGATCATCTAAGCAGAAGATCAACAAGGAAACAAAGGCTTTGAATGACACACTGGACCAGATGGACTTCACAGATATATTCAGAGCATTTAATCCTAAAGCAGCAGAATACACATTCTTTTCGAGTACAGATACTGGGTCACAAATCAGGACTCAACTAGTACAAAAAGATTGAGATCATACCATTTTCAGACCACAGTGCTATGAAACTTGAAGTCAATCACAAGGAAAAATGTGGAAAGACCACAAATACATGAGGTTAAAGAACATCCTACTAAAGAATGAATGAGTCAACCAGGAAATTAAAGAAGAATTAAAAATTACATGGAAGCAAGTGAAAATGGAAACACAACAGTTTAAAACCTTTGGCATGCAGCAAAGGGAGTCCTAAGAGGGAATATATAGCAATACAGGCCTTCCTCAAGAAGTAAGAAAACTGCAAATACACAACCTAACCTTACACCTAAAGGAGCTGGAAAAAGAACAGCAAATAAAGCCTAAATCCAATAGACAAAGAGAAATAATAAAGATTAGAGCAGAAATCAATGATATAGAAATAAAAAAACCCCAGTAGAACAGATTAATGAAACTAGGAGCTGTTTCTTTGAAAGAATTAATAAGATCAATAGACATCTAGCCACACTTACCAAGAAAGAGAAAGGACCGAAGTGAATAAAATCATGAATGAAAGAGGAGAGATCACAACCAACACCAAAGATATACAAAAAATTTTAAGAGAATATTATGAGCAATTATATGCCAAAAAATTAGGCAATCAAGAAGAAATGGATGCATTCCTAGAAACCTATAAACTACTAAAACTGAAACAGGAAGAACTAGAAACCTGAACAGACCCATAACCAGCAAAGAAATTAAATCAGTAATCAGAAATCTCCCAACAAACCAGAGTCCAGGGCCCGATGGCCTCCCATCAGAATTCTACCAAACATTTAAGAAGAATTAATACCTATTCTTCTGAAATTGTTCCAAAAAATAAAGATGGAAGGACAACTTCCAAACCCATTCTATGAGCATTACCTTGATCCCAAAACCAGACAAAGACCCCACCAAAAAAGGAAAATTATGTACCAATATCCCTGATGAACATGGATGCAAAATTCATAACAAGATACTTGCTAATAGGATCCTACAGTACATTAAAAGGATTATTCACCATGACCAAGTGGGATTTATTCCTGGGCTGCAGGGGTGGTTCAACATCTGCAAATCAATCAACATGATACACTACATTAATAAAAGAGAGGATAAGAACCATATCGTCCTCTCAATAGATACAGAAAAGGCATTTGACAAAATACAGTATCCTTACTTGATAAAAAACCCTCCACAACATAGGGATAGAGGGAACATACCTCAACATCATAAAAGTCATTTAAGAAAGACCCACAGCAAATACCATCCTCAAAAAACTGAGAGTTTTTCCCCTAAGGTCAAGAACACAAGGATGTCCACTCTTACCACTGTTGTTCAACATAGTACTGGAAGTTCTAGCCTCAGCAATCAGACAACAAAAAGAAATAAAAGGCATCCAAATCAGCAAAGAAGTTTTCACTCTTCACAGACAACATGATACTCTATGTAGAAACCCAAAAGACACCACCAAAAAATTGCTAGAACTGATACAGGTATTCAGCAAAGTTGCAGGATATAAAATCAACACACAGAAGTTTATTGCATTTCTATACACTAACAATGAAGCAGCAAAAAGAGAAATCAAGGAATCGATCTCATTCACAATTGCACGAAAAACCATTAGAAACCTATGAATCAACCTAAACAAAGAGGTAAAAGATATGGACTCTGAAAACTATAGAACACTTATGAAAGAAACTGAGGAAGACACAAAGAAATGGAAAAACACTCCATGCTCATGGATTGGAAGAACAAATGTTAAAATGCCTATACTACCCAAAGCAATCTACACATTTAATGCAATCCCTATCAAAATACGACCAGCATCATTCACAGAGCTGAAACAAATGATTCTAAAATTTGTATGGAACCAGTAAAGACCCTGAATAGCCAAAGTAATGTTGAAAAAGAAAACCAAAACTGAAGCATCACATTTCTGGACTTCAAGCTGTATTACAAAACTGTAATCATCAAGACAGTGCGGTACTGGCAGAAAAACAGATACACAGATCAATGGAACAGAATAGAGAACCCAGAAATGGCCCCTCAACTCTATGGTCAACTAATCTTCAACAAAGCAGGAAAGAATATACAATGGATAAAAAAGTCTCTTCAACAAATGGTGTTGGGAAAATTGGACATCCACATGCAGAAGAATGAAACTGGACCACTTTCTTACACCATACACAAAAATAGACTCAAAATGGATGAAAGACCTAAGTGTGAGACAGGAATCCATCAAAATCCTAGAGAACACAGGCAGTAACCTCTTTGACCTCAGCTACACCAACTTCTTGCTAGACACATCTCCAGAGGCAAGGGAAACAAAAGCAAAAATGAGCTATTGGGACTTCATCAGGATAAAAAGCTTTTGCACAGCAAAGGAAACAATCAATAAAACTGAAAGGCAAGCTACAGAATAGGAGAAGATATTCACAAATTACATATCAGATAAAGGGCTGGTATCCAAGATCTAAAAAGAACTTATTAAACTTAACACCCAATAAACAAAAAAATCCAGTCAAGAAATGGGCAGAAGATATGAACACCATTTCTCCAAAGAAGGTATCTAGATCACTAACACACACATGAAAAAGTGTTCAACGTCACTCGGCATCAGGGAAATACAAATCAAAACCACAATGAGATACCACCTCACACCTGTCAGAATGGCTAAAATTAACAACACAGGGAACAAGAGGTATTGGTGAGGATGCAGAAAAAGGGGAATCCTCTTACACTGTTGATGGGAATGCAAACTGGTGCAGCCACTCCGGAAAACAGTATGAAGTTTCCTCAAAGAGTTAAAAGTAGAACTACCCTATGACCCAACAATTGCACTACTAGGTATTTACCCAAAGGATACAAAGATACTGATTTGAAGGGGCACATGCACCCCAATGTTTATACCAGCAATGTCCACAATAGCCAAAATATGGAAAGAGCCCACATGTTCATCGACAGATGAATGGATAAAGAAGTGGTGTGTGTATATATATATATATATATATATATATATATATATAATGGAATACTACTCAGCCATCAAAAAGAATGAAATCTTGCCATTTGCAATGATGTGGATGCAACTAGAGGATATTATACTAAGCAAAATAAGTCAGTCAGATAGACAAATTCCATATGATTTCACTCATGTGAAATTTAAGAAACAAAACTGATGAACAAGGGGAAAGAAAAATAAAATAAGATAAAAACAAAGAGGGAAGCAAACCATAAGAGACTCTTAACTATAGGAAACAAACTGAGGGTTCCTGGAGGGGAGGTGGGTGGTGAGGATGGGGTAACTGGGTGATGGACATTAAGGAGGGTACTTGATGTAATGAGCGCTGGGTGTTATAAGCAACTGATGAATCACTAAATTCTCCCCCTGAAACTAATAATACAATATATGTTAACTAAATTGAATGTAAATAAGAAATTTTTTTAAAACTATGTAAACTTTGGGTGCCTGGGTGGCTCAGTTGGTTAAGCGACTGCCTTCGGCTCAGGTCATGATCCTGGAGTCCCTGGATCGAGTCCCACATCCAGCTCCCTGCTCAGCTGGGGGTCTGCTTCTCCCTCTGACCCTCTTCCCTCTCGTGCTCTCTGTCTCTCATTCTGTCTCTCAAATAAATAAATAAAATCTTAAAAAAAAAACTATGTAAGCTTTACAAAAGATATTAAAAAAGAAAACTCAATCATATAGAAAGATGTGCCTGATATATTAACATAAAAAATCAGATTGCAAATTAATATGAATATGGTCACACTCAAAATACACATATGCTCACACGCACAGACACACCTCCATAATACTGTGACAGATGACACAAGGCTAACAGGAGTCGTTGCTGGGTGGTGGCAGTTTGGGCCATGTGTATTCATCTACATTTTCTAAAAATTCTATAACAGACATTTGCAATTTCCAAAATACAAGTTATTTATAATTTCTTACAGTCAGATATGGTTATTAAAACTCTTATCTCAGCATATAACCTTTCCCCAAAGCCTAAGGTGAATTTTCTAAGAATTCTAACCTTCCAGGGCTGAAATACTTATGTTAAGGCATTAAACAAAGCTCAGCCTCTCTTCGACATTTGTAATCATGTGTCCACAAATATCAGGAATAAAAATTCTTATTGACATAGGTGACACAATGAAGCCCACAAAAGTGCATTCCATTGTAATCCCAGTTTCTGGCCTCTGAAAATGTCCCAAATGTTTCCTTCACCTCCCGGTCTTGCACACATTAAGAAGATAATTTGTAGGACTTGAAAGGTGATTATCTCTGTAGAACAATCCACATAGGGCTGAATCAGGCTATTTCAGGGCTGTCCTTTTCCATCCTCAACATAGTTCTCGTGGCTGTGAACACACAGATTTGGAATTACACATCTGCTCCCATCACCACTCCGGGAATCTGGAGGTGGTGACCTTCTAACCCACAACACGAAACCTTTGTAAACTTCTGGTCACTGGGAAATGCCTTAAGTAAAAAAAACAATAATAATAACAAGTTCACACCTCTGAGGCAGCTTCCAGCTTAGGTGAATGAGACACCACAGAAAAAAAGGTAAGGAAGGGTATTGTGTCCATTTGACCAGCCTGGAAATAAAGTTTCTAATGAACGAGATAGGGAAAAAATTTTTTAAGGAGAAAAAAGCGCCTTTTTCAATAAAGGAAGCCTCACAGTTCTCTAATTTTTACAACTCCTACAGAACATTCGACCTCGAATTCATCCGATCCAGATTCTGCAACATCAACCCACCCTTAACCTGAAGAGTGAGGAATACACCATCGAGCAAAGCCAACTATGAAGCTGAAGGCCAAACACATGGAAAAAATGAGAGAAAATGTAAACAAACAAAAAAAAGAGCTTCTACCAGCTCTTAAAACCCAGTATAACCAGACCAGCTCCTATGCAGCCAACGACAGGCTGCAGCCAGAATTCATCCCAAACCAAATTCCTTATCTCCCCACTTAAGTCATTATTTCTGAGAGACTCCATCATGTTCTCATTAGCCCAGGTTAGGAACCTCCAAGTCACCTCTGACTCCGGTGCCCTATTTCCAGCATCCGGCATCCAGCAGGAGCCAACTCTTGCTAACTCTACCTTGATAACTCCTCTCCCCTCTCCTGTTCCTGTCCTAGTTACTTCTCACTAACGTAACTGGTGAAAGGCAATGACTGACTTCCCATTTCCTCTGTCTTCCAATCCCAGTCTGACTCACTCCACCCTTCTATATCTGTATTCTCTTTTTATTGGGGTAAAAACTACGTAATATAAAATTTACCACCCTCACCATTCGTAAGTGTACAGTTCAGTAGTGTTAAGTAGGTCCACATTATTGTTAAACACATCGCCACAATTTTTTCATCTTACAAGTCTGAAATTCTGTACCCATTAAAACAATAACTCCCCTTTCTCTCCTCCCCTCTAGCCCCTGGCAACCCCCATTCTGTTTCTAAGAATGTGATTACTTTAGTTATGTTGTGTAAGTGGAATCATACAGAGCTCGTCTTTTTGTGATTGGCTTATTTTGCTTAGTATAATGTCCTCAAGGTTCATCCATACTGTAGCATGTGATAGGATTTCCTTCCCTTTTAAGGCTGAGTAATATTCCATTGTATGTGTATATCACAGTTTGTTTATCTGTTCATCCATCAGTGGACAATTTGGGTTGCTTCTAGTTAGTGGCTATACTGAATAGTGATGCTATGAACATGGGTATGCATATATCTGTTCCAGGACACCTTTCAATTCTTTTGGCTATCTACCCAGAAGTGGGATCACTGGACCATATGGTAATTCTGTTTTTGATTTCCTGAGGAAGCTCCATAGTGTTTTCTTTAGTGCTTGCACTATTTTACATTCCCACCAACAGTGTACAGGTGTTCCAAATTTCTCCTTGCCACCATCCTCACCAACACTTGTTATTTTCTGTTTTTTCTGACAATAGCCATCCTAATGGGTGTAAGGTGGCATCTACTGTGGTTTTAAGTTGCATTTCTCTGACGATGAATGATATCAAGCATTACATCTATATTTTTGTTCCTTCTCTCTGGTCAAACCCCTTCCCTTCATAGAGGCTGCCTAATGAATAAGGTACAAACCCATTCAAGGCCTTGCATAACTGTACCACATCTACCTTATGTCATATCTCATTCCACAAAGCTTCCACATTAGCCCCACGAAATGCCTCATCATATTCCAAACAGGTCCCATGCTTTCTTTCCTTCTTGCAAATATTTACAGCTCAGATCGCATCTCACCTAAGAGGAGTCCTGTGTTTGCTCCATGAGAACACTACATTCTTTCAGCACTTAGTGCTTGGTCTTACCCTACGTGTCATGTTTACCTCTTCCACACCGATTTATTCCTGGGTCTCCTCTCACTTACTGAACAGAAAGTTCATTAAGGCCCTAGACTGGGACCTGTTCAATCATCTGTCTCCCAAGTGCCTGGAACACTGTAGGCCCTCAATAAATAGTTACTGAATAAAGGACTCAACATTTTAATGTCCAATGAGCTGGCAAAACCCATCGAAACATCTATAATTTCAGATCAACAGTGGTGTTCTCTTTTTGTGTGTTGGGAGAGGGGGAGAATGGCATCCTAATTCTCCTGACCACATTATTTAGCTTCCAACTTAAAAAAAAACAAAACTTTTTGAATGCCAAGTAGAGCCCACATCTAGTAATTGGACAGCCGGCTATTTCATTAACCCTCCTGGTGGCTAACATTTCAATACTCCTTCTTCCTTTCCAAATATTAACCACGTGCATCTGGTCATTTGGGTTCTGAAACATTTGATGGAGCACATTTCAAATACCATTCTGGAAAAATATTCAATTACCTCATTTTCATTTTACTCACTAAATAGTAGCTTCTCTCTCAAGTTCAATTAAACTCACTTGAAATTAGAATTCACAAGAATGTGTTTCATTTAGATTTACTGGAAGATGCCAGGCAGTAGTTAATTTGCCTTAAAGCAGCATATCCATGAGGTCCCACCCAGCTGAGCTCTCCATCTTTGCCAAAGAGCTGTTCTTGTTAGATAACATTGATTGGATAGCTCATCTAGTATTTGGGGCCAACCAATGGTGATACAAAACTCTGACAAATAAATTAGATGTAGATTTTAAATTACTTGTGTGCACCCTACAGAGAGCTTCAGCCTGCGTCTAGCAACAGTCTATGTTCTGTGGCCTGAAAATTCTCATTTGAATGAATGGAGAATTTTGCCAGATAATTCAACAAACATTTACCAAGAACTGTGCCAGGCACTGTTCCAGACACTTCATTTATTCATCAAGCCTCTACTAAATTCCTTCTCTTTGCCAGGTATTTTGCCAGGCACTGGAGATTCCAAGTCACGTAAGAGATGATTCCTCCCCTCAAGGAATCTAGGAAATGTTTCAGACTTGTGCTTGGTGGCTGTGGAAACATAGTCTTTGTATTCCATAGTTTATAGTTTTTAAGTGTCTCTGTAAAGCTGAGCCCAAATTAATCCAGATTTTCTAGAACAGTCTGATTTCAAATAGTTGGTCCTATACCCAATTAACAAATGAGATCACAGTGTCTCGTTATTAACATGGTTAGTGCAAAGGGGATAGAATAAACTGCCTCCCATTCTTTGCAGGCTATGGTCATAATGTTAAATTTGTAAACATGTTGGGATTAACTCTTTATTTGGTAAAAATCATGGTACCAAATACCTTCCTAAGGCGCAACTTCTAATTGGTATTTATTATTTATTAAAGAAGAAAGGTAAAGGAGAAAGGCAATTCACATTTATTAATTACCTACACTGTATTATACTTGGTATTTTCTTTTACATCAGGGGTTTATAAAGGGCCAGAGGGCAAATATTTTAGGCTTTATGGGCCATATGATTTCTGTCCCAACTACTCAATTCTGTCATCGTATTATAAAAACAGCCAAAGATGAGTAACAAACTGGTGTGGCTATTTTCCAATAGAAATTTATTACAAAAATATATGGAGAGCCAGATTTGGCCCTTGGGCCCTGTTTGCCAAACCCTCTTATACCATCTCCATCTCTGTCCCTTGCTTCTGCTAAATGATCGGCCTGAGAAGCCCTCATCTAGGTACCTTCTACCCATGCTCCCAAGCCCTGTTAAGTCTTCCCTCTTCCTCTTCTGATTCAAGTTTAAGAAATCTTTGGATGGTAACTAGCTTTTCACAGCGCTTATACTTTTCCAGATTTTTTTCTTTTCTACAAGAACCTTTCAAAAGAAGCAATGCAAGTATTCTTATTCTTACTAAATGAGAAACCAAGCTGTATGACTTGAGAATCAGAGGCAGAAGAACAGGAGGAGAAGGGACCACAGAGGCTATGGTTCTTCCCACCAAGCCCAGAATCAGATGTGGGGCATTGAATCTCACTTGCCCTGCCACTGCCCAAGGGGCAAACAACAACCAGGAAGAATAGGACAGTGAGTGCCCCCATAGAAAGAAATCGGCAACCTCCCTTCCTGCCCACAAATTACTGTTCCAATGCAGCCTGTCCTGCACAATGGGAAAAATGACTACATCACATTTGGTTTTTTTTGTTTGTGATATCGTGGCCAACGTGGTAAAGCAGCATCTGCTTTCCCTCCATCCCTACCTCACTTCCTTTCCCTCTACATTCTCAGCACCCTAAGGATTATATTCCTTAATAAAACATGAAGGTATAAACCTGGACTCAGGTTTTTTCCTCCAGGGACATTGAGCTAGAAAACCTGAAAACGGGAGATCCTCCATCTAAGACTTTGGAGCTGGAATGCCCACTGCTGGGAGACAACTCTCCATGAGTCTCTGTTACGGACAATATGGCCCTGCTGGGCCAAACATCAAGGATTTTGTCTTCTCCCGGCATCTGTGAAACTGTCAGACTAAGTTGCTGGCTTGCAACTGAGTCCAGTCGTACTCTTCACAGTTCCTCACACCTACCTGTCTGAAAAAAGAAGGACCCCATTGCTGGTGACATTGGGATGGTGGTAATTCCTGGCATACAGTGACATCACAATTAGTAAAGCTTTCACCTGCAGCTTATTGAGATGAGGTTCAAGTAAAGTGCCACCCTGAAAGGTCAAATAGCTGCATCACTTGATGGATGGGGATAGTGATAACTAAAAAGGTGGTAGTGTGAAGTAGTCATTTCAAAGGCATTTGTGGCTTTGCAAAGAGAAAATTAAATAATTAAATTCAGTATCTAATTGCCAACTTAAAGCATGTTTTAAAAGTGTTAAGACTCTACATAATTTTAAAAGAGACTGCAAGTACAGGGCAGACTGTGCTGAAACTCAGGCCCAGGATATGAATTCTACATGTGGCAGATTTGCAGAGGAGGTTTAAAAGTGCAGTCTCAACATGTCTCTTATGTTGACATCAGGGACCCCGTGGGTGAGAGTGGGACTGTGAAACCTGGGATGGGGACATCTTTGTGTTTAAGCCTGAGAATCTTGGGCTCTCTGGGCCAGTAGAAGAAGCCTCTAGCCACTGCCAGAGGAAAAAACTCCCTCCTTCTTCCTCCTCTCAACCTGCCTAGAGACCATGTACCATTGCATTGCCATGCAATGACGCATGGCAAAATGGCATTTATTCTTCTCTAGATCATCCCCCTACTACCACTCATGACCTCTAGGTCAATAACCAGTGCCAGAACTTACCACAGTGTAAGAAGGGTTTCCCTACCCTAGCAAGTAAGAGACTATACACCAAAGGAATTGCAGGATTTTGCGTATGTACAAAAGTGAATCCTGAGTGTGACAGACCACAGACAGGACAGAGTATAAGGACAGATAAGGGATAGCGATTAACACAAGGGCATGCATCTCAGACTGGGGATTCAGTGAGCTGACAAGGACATGGGAAGCCATTCCTAACACCATGCTGGGATGACTCCTAGAAACACTGGCATCCTGGTGGCCTACAGAAGGTGGGGTGAAGACACTGGACCTTCCTTGGCATAGTTCTGAAGAAGGGGTCAGAAGGCTCAGAGAATGTTAGAATGGATTTGCTACATAAAACCTGAGACTCCACTATGTGATTAAATTCTCTGGAAGAGCTCAAAAAAAACATTTCCTTCAATCAGGCAGTAGGAAATGTACCAATGAAAGGGCCCAAGAGCTGCTGAGATGTTTTATGGTGGTGCCCCTCTAGGCAGGAGTTGCCATGAATATGCTGTCATGGAACCAAGATCCCTGATATAAAGAGGATGTTGGGATCCCAGAATGGCAAAGGTCAGAAAGCAGAACTTAAAAAGGGGAGGCAACTTTGATGTAATTACCATAATGTGCAGCAAGGCTGGAGTAACATTTGGCTGCCTTGACCAACAGCGGTCTATGGTGATAGGTAATAGATCATGGTGTTCCCAGGGGCAAGGTGGACAGCTTGAATAGGCCGTTGTTTGATATAATCAAAAATAAACACACACACACACACACACGCACAGATACAAGAGCTGGTGAAGAGCAGAAGGCTGACATCAACTACAATAGAGAATTAGAAATAGTCCTCTTGTCTATTTTCCAGATTTAAGCTAGTCCACAGACCCAAAGCTCCACACCCAAAGTGTGTATTAGCCAAGCCCTAGGATCCCTTTGTTATATAGTCTATTACTTGCTAGAACAGGGCCTGTTTAGCCTTGCTCACACTGTAGTAAGTCCTGGCAATGGTTATTGGTCTGGCAGACATGAGGGGTAGTGGAGGCAGACAGAAAAGGAGGCTAGCTCTCCTTGAGGGAGAACTCTAGAATACCAGCATAAGTGTAGGCAGAAAATATACCTCTCCTTCCTCCCTGAAAGAGACTTGTGACCATGTGCCTAGGTAACTTAGCCTTTGAGAAAGGGGAACACCCAGAAATTTCAAGAACTGTTAACTATAGGTCTGAGCCGACACTAATACTAAAAGACCTAAACATGCCACCATGCTCTTTCAGTTAGAGTGAGGACTTACTGAAGCCATGTTTTATGCTTATAAGCACAGTTTTAGCCTGAGTCACAGTGGGCCTGATGAGTCCAATGACTCACACTGTGGTTATTTCCCCCGTCACTAAATGTGTAATTGGGTTAGATATACTTAGTAGCTAGCAGGACCCTCACATTCACTTGCTGACTTCTGGAATAGGAGCCATTGTGGAAATAAGAGCCAAATATATCCCCTGGAACTGCCTCCTTTTCTATCAAGATAATAAATTGGAAGACATATTACATTCCTGTAAGAACCAAAGAGATTAATGCGACAACCAAAGACTTGAAAGAGGCAACGGCAGTGGTCCACATCATATCTCCCAATTTACCTGACTGGCCTCTGCAGGATCCAGATGTATCATGTTAGATGACCACAGGCTACAATAAAATCAACCAAACAGTAGCCCCAATACCAACTGGTGGGTTAGATGTAATAGCATCACTAAAACAGGTCAATATGGACTCCAGTACTTCGTACGTTGCTACTGAGTTGATGAAAGCCTTTTTCCTTTCAATACCCAGTAGAAACAAAATCAAAAGTAATTTTGACTTACAGTACACCTTCACCATAATAGCTTTAGGGCTAATTAATTCTTTTGTCATAATCTAGTCTTCAGGGAACTTGACATTCCATAGAACAACACATTGGTCCATTATTTTGATGATTATCATACTAATTGCACTGGGGAGCAGGAAATGGCAATATCTTAGACACTTTTGTAAGAAGACCCACATATGTTGGAAAATGAGATATAAACCCCACAAATACTTGGGGACTGCCAAATCAGTGACATTTCTAGAGCTTCCAGTAGCTTGGGGCATCCCTAGACATGGTTCTAAAGTAAAGGAGAAATTGGTACACCTTGTACAACTACTACTACAAAAGCAGCATAGTACGTGTTGGAGTTCTTTGAATTTTAATGCAGCACTTAGCACACTAGGAAAAACTCAGGTTTATTTATCTGGTGACTTAGAAGGCTGCCAGAGGAAGAGAAGCCCCCATAGCAGGTTGAGACTGTGGTACAAGTTGCTTGCCACCTGAACCATATGTTATAACAAACTGGATGGTACAGAAGGGATCCACGGCAGATCAGGATGCTAGGCCATCCAATCCAAGATCAGCAATGCAGACTTATAGAGTTCTTAAGCAAGACCATGTCCTCTGCAGCAAAGAACGACTTTTGGTTTTTTGTTGTTGTTGTTTGTTTGTTTTAAAGATTTTATTTATTTACTTGAGAGAGAGACAAAGCATGAGCAGGGGGGAGGTGCAGAGGGGGAGAGAGAGGCAGACTCCCCACTGAGGGAACCTGACTTGAGGTTTGATCCCAGCACCCTGGGATCATGATCTGAGCCAAAGGCAGATGCCTAATGACTAAGCCACCCAGGGGTCCCAAAGAACTACTTTGTTTTTAAAATAGCTCCTTTTGTGTTACTGGGTCCTAGCTGAAACTAACATTGACCTTGGAACAGCCAGTAACTATTTGACCTGAGCTGTCCATCATGAGCTAAGCATTATTATATACACAGTGTTATAAGGCCAAGATGAAATAGTAATAGTAATGCTTAGCTCATGACACTGTCAAGAAATAAATCCATTTCCCTCCCTCTTCCACCCTGATGGACTATTCCAGGGGTTCTGTATGGCCTGTTCCGAGATGTCTCATGTGACCAAGGAAGTAGCTATATCTTCTTGTGATGGTGTGGCCAGCTTGGTAACAGATGCTCTTGTTTCTACTTTGCCTCCTTCCCTTCCTCACTTCCTTTCTCCCCAACACTGACTGTCCTGGGATCGCAACCCTCAAGAAAGCATTAGCATGTATGAAAACCAGCTTAGGTGAGAGAGCTATATGGGTCCTGACCTGCCAGGAGGCAGTGGGTAGGAACTGGATTCCAAGCCAGGGCTAGTGCCCTAAGCATCAGGCATGGATTGAGTCCTACACAAGTTTGTGAGCTTGGATACAGACTCAAGACAAATCATAGGCAAGTAGGTCCATCTTGGCAGCCCAAGAATCCAGAGGAGAGAAACCCTGCTGCCTCGGTAAGAGGTACACAAAGGAAGTCAGGTGTGGGGGAGCAAGGAGGTCATGGGTCAACTATCATTTAAGACCCAAGCCAAATGCTGACACGTCCTCTACAAAGCCATTCCTTGCCCTCTCTGGCTCCTCCTCTTGGGCCAGAAGAGATGTCAATTCTCTATGATTCCTTCACGTAGCTAGATCCCTACATTTACCTCATACTGGATTGTCTATTTTCATATCTGCCTCATATCCCCTCCACTGCTCAACCACCACAATGGTTCCCGATTGTACCCAGAATAGAAGCCAAAGTCCTTGCAGAGGCCAATAGAGCACGTTGCAATCTGTCCCTAAGCCCAGCTCTGATCTCTCCTCCTTGCCCACTCTACTCTAGTCACATTTTCTGTTCTTCCAACCCCCAGGCACATTCTTGCTTTAGAATTCTGTGCCTGTACCCCCAGTGGTACCCTCTGCCAGGAGCAGTCCTCCACTGGACATCTAACTCCCTCACCTCCTCAAGACTTTGTTTCCATGTGACCTTCTCAGGGAAGCTACCCTAACTACACAACTTAATGTGAACACATACCTACCTTCATCTCCTCCCTCCAAGGCATTCTCAATCTCCACTACAAAGGTATTAACACCCAGTCTCTTGGCCTCAGGAACAAATGCATCCTAAGACTAGAGGCAGCCATATCTTAGTGTTCTAAGAAGCCAGTGTCTCATGTGGTCACAGCATTCCTTCAGCATATACCCCACCCCACCACAATCACTTTTCAGTACCTAAAGCCCTTGGATTCTCTGAATTTGACAGACTTTTGTCATCTGCTCTGACAGGGCCAACTTTGCCATAACAGTGTTCACCTGTTGGTCTTTCCCTCATGCACAAGAACTTTGGGAGCTGCAGCTACCTCTGGAGAGGAAGATTGGAAAGGGAAAGTTGGGTCGACTGACTCTCCTGCAGTCAGCATGTAAGTGAGGCTCATCTCTAGTGGTACTCATAAGAGGCTCCCATTAACAGTAATGGGTCCTCTGGATGTTTCAAAGGCAGAACCCACTACCAGATTCAGGCTCCCCCCTGGTGGAAGGGAGCGCAGCTGAGCTCACTGTCTGGGGTGCAGAAATCATTCCCCTTAGTTCTGCAATTCTCCCTCCTCCACCTCTCCTGCATAACCAGAGAGTCGTTTACATACACACGCTCGCCGTCTTATTAAAGCCAAAGGAAGCTGAGGCCTCAGTCTCTCCGCCTGTTTCCAAAATGCGTTATTTGTGATTCAATTTCACATGGCCTACAGGGGCAATAAAGGGTAAAGGGAATTACCCTGTAATGTATTCCAAAAGCACTCCCTGCACACCCACATTCCCAAGGATAACAATTTGCCAGTATAACCTTTAATTAAATGAACAGAAATCATGTAGACCCCATGGTGTAGGAAGTCACTAAATAGAAGGAAATTATGTATGAGTTGCCCCCAGCCACTCATTTTAGCTTGAATAAGATCTGTCAGTAGAGGCTGTGAAGTGCAGTAAGATAAAAATGGGAGACTGGCATTGGCAGGGGCTGTCTGCCCGACGAACGGAGTGGGCCTCTGGCCACACACACTGGGGAGAGGGAGGGGCATCTTCTAGAGCAGGTGCACTGGGAGAATTGAGCAGCTCCCAGGAAGCTGACAGCCACAGTCCCAGAGATGCTCCTCCAAGGCCTCTGAATCAATTAAACAACTTCCCAGCAAGACAGACTCTTGCCCTCATTGTCAAATCTCAAGGGCAGCATTCTCTTTGTGGGCAAAAGCATCAGATTTCTGCAATCCTGAAATGACTGCCTGAGTGACAGTGTCACTTTCGCTGGGGGGTGGGGTGTGCAAGCACAAGGTCCCCCTGTCTTCTCATTCTCACCTGTCCCCTCCCTTCCAGGGCCATCACCGCTGCCTTACTTTCAGCCTTCATGACTACCTGTGCAGGTGACTGCCAGATAGAACCCTAAACTGTGCTCCCCGCTGTGGGTTACTTCCCACCCTCAATCCACAAGCCCTCCAGTCCACACACATGCCAGAACAACCAGCCTAAAGTCTGCGTCCCTTTTCTGCTCAAATTTCTGCCAACACCTTCCTTGCCTTGAGGATAGGGCCTAACCTCACAATCTCATGTTCCAAACACCATTTATCACTCTAGCTGCCTTGAACCCCTTTCATATCCCTGGCCCCAGCCAAACCTGACCAAACCCTATGCCCGTCAGCTCTGTGTTCCCCTGTTCACAACGTGCCCTCTGGATGGAATGTCCAACTACTCCGGCCCTCACCCTGCCTTTCCCTGACTTGTAAATTTCACAAGCTCCATATGGACTAGCCCCAAACCCCCCACCTCCATGAAGTCTCCCCCTTCTGGGGTTAATTTCATCCTTCTTTGTTATAACTTCGCTCGCATTCTATCCTGCAATACAGTGATTTTCTTCTCCTAGTCTGGAAGGTACACTCTTTTGAGGTCAAACTCTATTCACTGTTTCATTTGAGTTATATACACATATAGAAACCACAAGTACTTGATGAATGTGTGTTGCGTAGAATTTAATTTTGAAGAGTGTTTATTTTGTGGGGCTTGCACAAGGGTTGGCTTTATTTGGCCGAGAAAAGAATCCTGCCTCAAGCATTAGGCAGTGTTAGGGTCAGGACTTCTAAGAAGTGTATACCAGGAGTTTTGAGAAGTGGAAAGCAGACAAGATACTTGAGAGAGGGTGAGAAAGGGGTGGAATTTAACAACTAGATTTTATCAGTGCAGGGCTATTTGGTCAATCATCTAAACTCTCCTGGGAAATTCTCTGAGGCTTAAGAGAAATGGAAGTAGATTCACTCTAAAGGGGTATGAGGAGGTAATCAGTGTAGACACCTCCTGATCCTTGGGTCCCAGTTTCATTCTAGCCTCCTGTAACAGTCTGGGCCACTATGTTCCCTGCCTTCACGGACCTTTAGGACCAAACAGCTTAGTGCTAAGTTATACATTGCCTTTGTTATCCATCAAAGTGTCCTAGGCAGCACCCCTATCTCACCAACCTGACTACATAGAGATTACATCTGAAGCTTCGGAATGCTCCCCAACGGCCCATGGGCTGCTAGGTGTGAGTTGGGCTCAAAACCCACCTATGGACTCCTTCACTCCTCATGGGATTCCCGTGGAGACTGAAATGCTATAGTGGCTCCGCTCGGCTCCAGAAGAGGTTGGAAGAAATTTCTCCTGATGTCTTCTATTGCCTAACATTTTCCCAACTCCTACAACTCCCACTACGGCTTCACTGCCAATTAGTAAACATATATAATCACTGTTTTCTGACAGGTATTTTTCAAGACATCAAAAACTACAAAACACGCAGATATTGGGCAGCCATGCCATGCGGGACAAGTGAGTTTATAGCCCAGCATGGGAGGAACGACTCCTACGTACCCAAAAGAGCAAGTCAGGGGGTGCTTAGCTCAAGCAGGTTGTTGAGAAAGCAAGTGCCGTCTGAGTGCAAATACCGTTCTCTACTCTCTGGGAGTTTCCCATGAAAAAACAGCCCTGCAATCCTCCACCAGTCTTTCTCCATCTAAAGTTTGACAGACTTGAAGAGAATACCAGAGGAGACTCAGCAACTAATTTACACACAGTAGGAGTTCTCACTCAGCTCACTCTGCCTCTGTGTTAAGTTTCTTGGAAATGGCCAGACCTGTCACGTTGGGGGTTATGCTGCCCTCTTTGTACTTACCCTACAAGAGAGGAGCAGCCCAGAAGCCTGGCACCCCAGAGGTTTTCTTAGCAGACTCCACAGAACTAAGTTGACCCTGACCCCGTGAACAGTCCTCAGAGCTGCAAGGCTTGCTGGAGCCCTCCCTGACCTTTCCTGCAAAGCGCATTTCATTACTAGCTGGGAGAGAAACAAAAACTAAATCGTAGGGAAAATAAAAGTTGGAAAAAAGGGCAATCCTATAAAAGGAATAGGCTTTTCCCCCCCCTCTTTTTAAATATCCTGGTAGTGACCCTGCTAAGAGAAAATGATTCTGGATGAAAAAATCAATTCAAATTATAATTACTGAAAAATTGTGAAAATATTTGAAGTATTCTCCCTGTGTCACTTCTTCACTCACTCAGTTAAGTAATGGACCATTCCAAGCCCCTATTGATGTTAATGTACTCTGACTGCCCAGAGAAACCCAAGGTGAAGAATATGTTAAACATGTGTGACCCAGGAAAGGCTCAGCCCAGGAGACAACGTGTGAGCCAGGGCAAGGAGATGGGTTTTAAACTTCAAATTTCAAATCCTCTTCTTCTCATTATAAAGTAAATACTTATTCATTACAGAAAATTTGGCCAACATTATACATATAAACACAAAGAAAACATATTACTTAGATTTCCATCACCTGGAAGGGACTCAAATTTAAGAAGTATTTATCTTATGCTAGGCACCAATTTAGATGCATTATACACACCACCTCATTCTTCTTGCACTACTGCTCTGAGTTTATGACATTATGGATCAGAGAGTTCAATTAATCTACTAGAGGTCACACAGCTATTAAGTGGAAGGGTAAAAGAATGAACCCATCTCAGTTTAAATCTATGTCCTACAGTCGTCCTTTTATACAACCTTCTCATTCTTAAGCATTAAGTGGTGCTCCTTCAGAAGCTGTGACTACTCTAGCACGTTGGACAGACCCCTCCTTGCACCTGCTGAGGGTGCCTCTTCCTTGGCTACCAGGTTCCTTGCCAACAGAGACTCCCCAGGAAGCAGCAATGGCCGCAACAAGGGACTGATGATAGCCCACAGTGCAACTGTTCTCACAGCCCACTTCACTAGCAGAACTGGTGGTGCGACAGACTAGACACAGGGTGTGGGGACGCAGGGCAAAGAGCTCCATGGCTGACCTTCCCTCCATCGTACTTTCACATCCCAGCAGCCGCTGGGTTCCTGCCACCTGGTTTAAAAGCCAGGGACAAAGAGACAGGCAGATTACTGGAGACAGGCCCAGTAATCTGTTCTTACAGATTCGTTCCAGGTGACTGTCCAGTTCTGGGCAGAGCAGGTGGGCTTCTTTTATGTTTGTTCTTGTCTCAATCAATTTCTTCTCACTTAGTGGAAGATGCCGCACAGAGGGAACCGATCACTTCTGCAGATTCCAAATTACCACCTACTTGTTGCCAGTTAAATAAATTACACCCACAAATCCAAACATACCCTGCAAAGAAGCCAACCAAATCATCATTTTAAAACACTGGGTATAGGCAGGCCTGCTGGGGCCTCCTGGCTCCCAGGAAATGTGACATCACTTCTTGTCTAGGCATAAAAGCCCTCAAGGTGACTTTCTGGTATTGCCCCATGAAACCAGGGTTCTATCTTCTTAGGAGAGAAAATGTATAAGAGAATAACTAATGTGCCAGGATCCCCAGGACCATCCCTGTGTTGCGAGATTTGCTAAAAGGACTCATTAGACAACAACATATAGTTGTACTCATGGCGATGATTCATTACAGTGATGTAGGAAGGCCACCGCCCAATCCTAAGGGAAAAAGACACAGAAGAAGTCTGGGGGAATCCATGAGCAGGCTTCTTTCTGCTCCCTCCCTCCCGAGAGGGGTCACACAATTCCACTCTTCCCCAGCAACAAAATACAACAGCATGTGTGCCATATGTCTGCCCAGGGAAGCTAACTCCAAACTTAGTACCCAAGATTTTTACTGGGGCTAGTCAGAGCAGTCTTCTCTGCCTAATATATCAAAATTCCTAACTCCCACAAGGAAAACAGGTGTTTAGCATAAACCATCTAGTTTGTATAAATAGTCTAGACACAGTAAACCATCCTCATCAGTTAGAGAACGTTTGGAATCCTTCTGAAATCCAAGTTCCCAGATGCCAGACAAGGATCGATTTGCAAGCAGGCTTTCCCAGGGATATCAGCAGCGGACCTGCTCTGCTGAACTTTTTCTACACAAGTAAACATCAAAAGCCTTGTCTATACATATATTGTCTCAACCAAGAAGAGGAAAATTAATCCAATAGATGTCTGGCACTGGGCATGCCACTCCTCATAGATATACCCACATAGAACTTGTCTTTCAGCTTTCTTATGTCAGCTTTGATAATAAGAACCGTGTGATTTTTTTTTTTTATTGAACATCTATTTCGCCAGTTAGGAACTTGGCTGGCCTTGTGAGTTCCTTTGACCAATTAAGTGACACTGTATGGATTCCAGAACCTAAGATTCAACAGGCCTTGCAATTTCTGCCTTCACCATCTTAGAATTCTGCCCTGAGACCACCATAGAGAAAGCTGGTTGGGCCTCCTGAGGGAGGGGTCTTCAGGGAGGGGAACAAAGTTGCCCCAGGCAGCAGCCGGCACCCACTCCTAGACGTGCGAGCCTATTTGGGATTTTCTAGACCCACTGATCCTGCCATTGAATGAAGGAGCCCCAGCAAAACCAGCAGAGGAATTAACTTGCAACCCACAGGTTCGTGAGAAATAAGAAATCATTGTCATTTCAAGCTAAGTAAATTTTGGAGTGGTTTGTTATGTAGTGATAAATAAGTGATAGATAATGGGGGGGGGGCTTGTTTTTCTTCAGCCTTTCTCTGCACTCCTGTAAAGCTTCTTTTTTATAAACAGAGTTGAATTTGCCCAAATAGGTCCTTCCTCTTCTCTTCTTATCTCTCTGGCCCTCTCTTCCTCTCTCTGTTTTCCTGATTCTAGACCAAAATTGATGTATAAAGTGGGTTAACAAGACAAAACCCTCCTGGACAGGGTGAGAGGAAGTGGAGGGTGGGGGAGGTTGTCAGGGCAGACAAAGGAAACATAGATACTCTCTGGAAGATGATATTAGTAAGTCTTGTCACTGTCACCAAACAAAAGATGAAGCAGAGGATCTATGGCCCCTCTGGGGACCTTGGACCACTCCTATAATAAAAAAAGAATGCCCCCAACAAAAGAGAAGTCCTCTTTCTCCCAGCTGCCTTGCACAAGGGAATGGAGTTGTCCCTGAGATGGTCTCCTTTTATTTCTCTTTCTTCCTTTAGAGCACGTTATCGCCAGCCATAATTATGTTTATTTACTTGCCTATTTTCTGCTCCCAGCCACCCCCACAATGGGTTATAAGCCTCTGCTCCTGGGTGGCTTGTCTGTTCTTCCATGAATCCCATCACCTAGAACATCAGGAACACAGCAGAGGCTCTTCAATATGTGTTAACTGAATGGATGAACAAGGGGATGAATTTACAAATGACTAAATGGACAGAGAACGTTTTTTGGAAATGAGTCTATGCAAACTTTGGTCTTGGAGAAAGAAAGTAGGAAGAAAAGCTGAAAAAAGCAGAATAATATTTTTATTATAAACAACAAAACTTATAAACTGAACCCTAGTAAAGATAATAATAGTAGTATTTATACGGCACACATGGGCTCTGGTCTAAAAGCTTTACATATATTAACTTTTACTCCTCAAAACAACCCTGTGAGGTAAGTAGTGTCATTACATACATCTCCTTTCACAAAGGAGGAAACTGAGGCACAGAGAGGGGAAGTGATTTGCCTAAAGCCACCCAGCTTGCACATGGCCAAGCGTGGACGTGAGCCCAGGTTGTCTGTCTTGGAGTCTATGCTATTCACCAACACATTGTACAGCCTCTTAAAGATAAGTCAGCAAAACCCAGAACATATATTAAAAAAAAAAAAAAAAAGTATGTATGAGGGAAGAGTTGGAGAAAATGGCAGGGCCAGCAGAGAAGAAAAGCAGTTTTTGTCCCTGGGGTGTAAGATCTAAAATTAAGGCTCCATATTAGATGCTTTCTCTAACCAAACCCTCCTCTTTATTAATCAGACCACCTACGGTTCCTGCTTATCGCTGACTTAGGTTTCAGTTTTGTGCCAGCCCACAAAATTATTCAAACAAGCAAATTGCACCTTCCCCAAAGAACCGGGGACACCACACCTTCTGAGACTATGAAGTCTGCCTCCCCCAGCCCTGGTGGTTGCCTCTGTTCCTGAGTGCAATCCCTGTGTGGCCCTGAGTGGCAGGCAGTGTCCTCCTTACCAAGCTGTGAGGACACGTGACTGTGAACTGCTGACCCCATCCATCTAGGGTCAGGTAGTGTGTGTTTGGCCATTCCCATAATCTTAGGTGGGGAATCTCTCCCTCACCACAGGGCTCAACAGGAGGAGATTCCAACAGTCATGAGGATGAGTTCCATAGATCTACGATGGTCTTAGTGCGCCTCAGCCCCAGCCAGCCTGAATGTGGTTTGTGCCATCAGGCAGCCCATTAATGTAGGAAGGGTCAGAAAAAAAAGTCTAGAGCTCCCACTAACTCATATAAGGCTCCCAGTAATGTGGTTCCAAACGTCCCAATCCCTTGGCACACCAAGGTGACAATCCCCAGACTGATGGCTGCCATAGAGCCTGGGTACTAGGCGCTTAATGACATTTATTTGAATTAATACAACAAAATGCTTTAATACTATGGTTAGTAACTGCTTTGTGATTAAGCTCTCTGCAAATATCCTATGGCCATTAAAGTGGTTATGGTTATATTACTTATAACAAAAAGCTATGTGAAAACAGCAAGAAATGAAATTGTACATACAATATAGTTTCCACTAGATTTTTTAAAAAGCTAAATGCGTGACAAAAATGACCAGAAGGCCATAGACCAAAATAATTACAGCAGTTGTGTTAGCAGGCTGAAATTATTTTAAATGTTTCTTATTCTTGCTATTTCCCAAAATTTCCCAAATGTGATATATCACTTTCAAGATAGAAAATGTAGTCAATAATATTTTAAACTAAGTTCCTCTTAGGCTGGAATTGTTGTAACAGCATTTTACATCGCATTACTTCTAGTTGGATGTTAGGCTTTAGCAAGTACTTAGGAAATACCTACTCATGGTAACAGAGAGAGAGAGAGAGAGAGAGAGAGAACACTGTGATATACTGGAAAAGACTGGGAGGTAGGAGCCCAGAGTTAAGGGCTGTAAAATGCTGTCAGCAGCTACTTCTGTAACTACAGGCAAGCCACCTCATTAATCAGCACCTCGTTTTCTTCATCTACAGAATGAGAATAATATCCATGAAGGTCCTCCATTATTATTCTAGGGCAAGAGTCATCAAAGGAGCCGGATGGTTTTGGAATTTTCTTGGCAGGGTCAGCACTCTTTCTGTTCCTCATACATCCCAGCTCCTTATCCCAAAAGTCAGTACAAGCCAAATGTCTTAGATGCTTCATCTCTCCCCCAAGTCTGTTCCTCTGCTAGATATGCACAGGCTGTGCCAATGAGTTCCAGAATGCCCCTGGCAGCACGTTATTGGCTTTGCTGACCCATACACACAAAGCCTTAACCCAGAACAAGCCCCTGTCCAGAGCTGGCTGTGCTCTGTAGCTATGCATCTCTTTCCAATCTGGGGTTACAGTCATACTTGACTTATTGACTTTAAATACAATTTAAAAGACTAGTATTTCAGCAGCAGTAAAGTTAAAGACAAGGGGGAAAAAGACAGAAAAAGAACCTGTTGGCAGTTTTCAAATCTGTTGTGTTTTAGGTATACCTTCCCAGAAATTGGAAATTAAACTTTTCCTCCTCTTTTTTTTTCTTTTTGGAGAAGCAATGGTTTATTCCATTGAGTCTCCAACTGGCTGAGGTCAAAGAGGCTGCTCTGGTTTGAATTACCATTTTAGCTTCTCTAGTACCTTATCATATTTTAAATCTCAGTTTGAGCACAGGTTCATTGATTGGTGTCAAATGCACATTTTTCATTCTGCTCTACTGGATCCTTTTTTCCTAAAAGTGTCTTCTCCCTCCACTCAACCCAGCCTAGACACCAAGACTGACTTTGGCATCCACTGACCTTCAGGTGCCTCAGATTCATCCATCAGAAAAACTGTCCATCTATGGTTTGTGGGCAAGAGCAGCAAAGCAGGTTGGGAGGAATGCACAGGTAAAATGTTACCTTGAATAAGTCACATTCTTTTCTGTGCCAGCTTCCCACAGCTAAAGCATAGGCATTAGACTGAATCAGCTATCTTTAGGAGTCTGGGAGTGGGAGTGGAGGTGGGGACACATATCCCTAGAGGTTTTATCAGGATCACATGGGGAATTGTTTGTTTTTCAAACTATCTACCCTACAAACCCAGTTTTTGAAATGCCTCTACTTAAGGAGGGTTGAGAGCTCCTATGAGAATCACTGGCCTAGTGAGCCCCTTTTTTTAATTTTAGGTGTGACACTTGGAATGTGACTAACATTTATAGGATGCAGTCTATAAGGAACATCATCACATGATGACAAAGGCTCTACCTAGGGAGTGTGGTTGTAAAAAGAGTGAAGACCTACATAATCTTTAAGACAACTAAAAGCTAAAGTTATTTCTAATGACATTGACCAAAATCATTTAAATTCAAGAAGGGTGTTTACCCACAGTTTGTTATCAGAGGCAGTAATGTGTTATAAAATCTTCATGATGGTGTTTATATCATATATAATACATGCCAAGTACACAGATACCTAATTCAGTAAGAAGAAAGGAAGAAAATACACAGACTCAGAATTAATGAGGCATAATAAAAGTATCTCAAATATCAGTGCAAACCATAACAGTAAGGGAATAATCCATAAGCATGAATGTAGCACCTACCACACAGAATGCCTTGTGCTAGTACTAGAAAGGACGTAGAATACTAATGCCACAGCCTATGCCCCCAAATGCCCTATTATGTACTTAAAGAAGCGTACCTACAAGTAAAAAGATGGTGCAATATAAGGCAGTATTTGCTACACCCAGTATGGACTTAAGCACAATGGGGAACCAGAGGAGATGGTCACAGTAAAGCCTTCTGGGGACAAAGAATCTGACCTCACTTGGAAACCTGATGAGGGCCAGAAATGGAGAAGAAAACAGAGAACCAGAAGTGTGGAAAATCAGACTTTATGATAGAAAAGAAAGAGATTGCTCAGAAGGGGCTGAGGTCCACCACTTTGAATGTGGTGGCGCACAGCATTCATTATTCCCTTTCAACAATAACCCTGAACCAAGACACAAACACAAATTCCACCCTTGACGAACCCAGAAGACAAGGAACTGTGAACACACACTAAGAAGGCAGACTAGAAGCAGAGAGAGGATGCACCTGGGCTGCCATTGCAGAAGAATAGTGTGCTCTAAGGTGAGGAGCACACCAAGAAGTAAAGAATCAGAATGCCTTTTTTTGAACACTACGATGGAAATAGGTTGCAAAATGCTGTCAGCTTGAGCCTCTCTGGACCCAGTTTTGTTCTAAGAGGCAGATAAGAATGGGTTGAATAAGGAGCCATACAGACATGTCATGTGTGCAGAAAGCAGTCTTTCCACCTGACAGGAGAAGACAGAGATTCGGCAGTGTGAACAGCTCTACAATTGCTGGCTTCATTGGCTGGACAGAGGTGACAGCAAAAGGACTCACAGGAAACACTGGAGTGAAGGAAAATCCCTCTTTGAATACTGATCTCTTCCTTATAAAAACCTCCTATGAATTATAAATAGCTGGTCTGAAACAACAAAAATAAATCACTTAAGTCAAAACTAAGTCATCAAAAAGAAACTATCATAGGCTCTATTTAAAATATTGCATGAAAAATAAGGAAAAGAACAGGAAAAATAATGGCAAGGGGTATTTGCCAGAAAAATATTGCCATGGTGCAGAAACAAAAAACATGACAAAATACTTTGCCATGAATTTTTAAAAGGTTAATGAAGCAATAAAAAACACATACACAAAATAGAGCAGAGATTAAGAGCCCATGGAAAATGTGGTAAGACACAGAATTTGAAGCATAAACTAGCTGAAATTGGGAAAGTGATTTTTTTTTAGATGAGAGAAATAAAGGCAAAATTGAAAGTAGCTCAAGGAAAACAAGACACCCCTAAGAACAGAAAGGAATAGAAAGGAAAGGATAATAATAGAAAAAATGAGTGAAAAATTGAAGTAAGAATACATAAAGAACGTAAAGGGGTTAAAGAGAAAATGATAGAAAAGGAAGACTGGCAGAACACAGAAAAGAATATTTAAAGTAAGATTCAATAAATCTTCCCAGAAATAGAAGATTTGGATATATTGAAGGTCACAGAATATCCAGGAAAAAAAATGACAAAATGATCTAGTACATTTATAAGACTTCAAAGAAAGAATCTTTGGGCAGCCAGGCACCCCTCAGTGATGATGTGGGTAAAAAGAGATTGGCCTCAGACTCTAACACTGCATCATTTACTCTCAGAAGACACAGGCTGATAGCTTTGTAGTTTATCCTCAAGAAAACAAAATGTGACAAGAATTTTATACCCAGAAAAGCTATCATTTGTTACAATGATAACAAACCAACATTTTGGAACATGCAAGAACATAAGGCATTTTGTTCCCATGAGCCTGTCCTGAAGAAACTAAGAGAACCTTCCAGCCATCCAAGAGATGAATGGAAAATAATAGCAAAGGTCAGGAAAAAACACTGAATCTATTTAAATGTAGGAATAGGACTAAAACAAGTTGGGATTTTTGATTAAATGGGTTATAAATGTTATAAACCCTGACAGCATAGAGAAGAGGAAGGAGGAAGAACGTACAGTATTCATTATCTTCTAGAGCTGGGAAGTAAAGATATAAAAAGCCAATAAACATATTTAACAGCAGAAAGGTAAATCCTAAGAGAAGTAGTATAACCATAAAATACAGTGAAGGATGAGAAGAAAAGGAAGTACTAGATGAAGGTCAATCTGACAGCTTTCCTCCCCATTTGCTCTCAAACCTATGTCATATACTAACCTCTCATCTTGCTGCTTGCTGCCCCAGACACTCAAACATTTACCTACACACTCACTCATTCAATAGCCGTTAAATACCTAGTATATGCCAGTGCTGACAATCAGGCAATGAGCAAAATGGACGAGATTCCTGCCCTCGTGGAGCTTACAGACATTTAATAGGGAGAGACATATTATAAACAAATAGCTATGCATATGACACCAAGTCATGGTGAACACTATGAAGAAAAATAAAGCAGCATGGGGACAGAGAATAATAAGAGGCTAGTGGTAAGAAACTATCAGAGGTCAGAAAGAAAGGACAGGTGATCTTTCCACGAAGATGAACCATCAAGGGCAAACGCCTAGGGGCAGGTAAGGACCTAGCAAATGCCTGAGCCAATCAGGCCCAGAAATTAGGTAGCTCTGTTTTCCTCCCACAATTAGGCAGGGTTTTACTCACCTCCGTATATGTGAGTCCTCCACCCCCGCCCACACACGCATGCACACACATACATGCATGTGCACACACACACTCATGCCCTCCACAGTGGAAATCTGCTCTCAGTTTGCCTCCCCTGCTTCCCACAGCTTCCTGGTCCCCTCATCTTTGTCTTCATCATCTCTGCTCAAGCTCTCTGGAGTAGCTCACAGACTCACCAGCCCTCTTCCTTGGGCCTCTACCTACACGTACAGGAAAAGCTAGAATCTGGGCTGAAAAATCAGAGAATATCAAGCACATATGGCAAACAGAGTCAGATTACTAAGGAAAACTTAGGTACCTTTCCCCAAATTGGTTCCAGAGTATTTTATAAGCAAAATGAAATCTAAACCCTGCTGTCTGCTGGAGCTGTTTGAGCCTCAGAGTTGGAGATATCAATTAAAAGGAAATGGTGGCTGTTATTGATCGCATGTTAGCTCAGCCGGCTGGCAGAGTAGAAGGAAGAAATTCAAATGCAATACAGAAAGCTTTCTTGTCCCCTCCCTAGTGGCACTCACTTTGGTGCCTATTCTCCAGGCACCTACTAGCACCTAGCAGCCTGGCTGGAGCTTCAGACGGTGTAAGTGAAAGCTGGGAGGAAGGAATCAATAATTACCGAGAGGCTGCCAAGTGCCTGGCTCTGTGCCAGGTATTTAATGTATGCCTTCCAGCTGAACTTTTACAAATCCCAGGCCCGGATAATAACAATAATGCAGGTAAGAAAATGGAAGTTCAGAAGATTAATGTCAAAAAATGTACAAACCCTGCAGCCAAGCTCCTATAATAAAGTGTCTATTACAAAATGGGTGCCAGCACCAAAAAGAATAAAACATTTAGGAATAAACTTGACCATGGAGATGAATGACCTGCACTCAGAAAACTATAAATCACTGATGAAAGAAATTGAAGATGACACAAACAAATGGAAAGATAGTCCATGCTCACGGATCAGAAGAACCAAAATTGTTAAAATGTCCACACCACCCAAAGCAACCTACAACTTTAATGCAATTCCTATCAAAATACCAATGTATTTTTCACAAAGCTAGAATAAATAATACTAAAAGTTGTATGGAACCACAAAAGACCCTGAATAGCCAAGGCAATCTTGGGAAGAACAAAGCTGGAGGCATCACAATCCCAGATTTCAAGATTTATTACAAAGCTGTAGTAACCAAAATGGAATAGTACCAGCACAAAAACAGGCACATACATCAATGGAACAGAATAGAGAGCCCAGAAATAAAACCATGCTTATATGGTCAATTAATCTATGACAAAGGAGGCAAGAACATACAATGGGAAAAGACAGTCTCTTCAAAAAAAATGGTGAAAAAAACTGGACAGCTACATGCAAAAGAATGAAACTGGACCACTTTCTTATACCATACGTAAAAAGAAACTCAAAATGGATTAAAGACCTAAATGTGAGACCTGAAGCCATAAAACTCCTAGAAGAAAACACATGTGATAATTTCTTTGACACTGGCCATAGAAACATTTTTCTAGATATGTCTTTTCAGGCAAAGGAAATAAAAGCAAAAACAAACTATTGGGGCTACATCAAAATAGAAAGCTTTTGCACAGTAAAGGAAACAGTCAACAAGTCAAGGCAACATACTAAATGGAAGGAGATATTTGTAAATGGTATATCCAATAAGGGGTTAATACCCAAAATATATAAAGGACTTATACAACTCAACACCAAAAAAACAACAAACAAGAAAAAAAAAAAAAAAAGAAATAACCCAATTTAAAAAATGGGCAGAGGATGTGAATTGATATTTTTCCAAAGAAAACATACAGATGGCCAACAGACCCATGAAAAGATGCTCAATATCACTAATCATCTGGAAAAGGCATAATAAAACCACAATGAGATACCACCTTACCTATGTCAGAATGTCTAGAATCAAAAACACAAGAAATAACAAGTGTTGGTGAGGATGTGGAAAAAAAAGGAATGCTTGTACACTGTTGGTGGGAATGCAAAGTGGTGCAGCCACCAGAAAACAGTGTGGAAGTTCCTCAAAAAATTAAAAATAGAAATACCATATGATCCAGTAATTACATTACTGGGTATTTGCCCAAAGAATATGAAAACACTATTTCAAAAAGATATATGCACCCTATTTTTAATGCAGCATTAGTTACAATAACCAAGATATGGAAGCAATCTAAGTGCCCATCAATAGATGAAATAAAGAAAATGTGGTATACATATAAAATGGAATATTACTCAACCATAAAAAAGAATGAGATCTTCCCATTTGCAACAACCTAGAGGTTATAATGCTAAGTGAAATAAGTCAGTCAGAAAAAGACAAATACCATATGATTCCACTCATAAGTGAAATTTAAGAAGTAAAACAAATGAACAAAGAAAAGAAGGGACAGACAACAATGACAAAAAACCCAGCCTCTTAAATACATAAAACTGGTGGTGGCCAGAGGAGGTGGGGGCTGGGGGTGGGTGAAATAGGTGAAGAGGGTTAAGACTACACTTATCATGATGAGCACTGAGCAATGTATAGAACTGGTGAATCATTACATTGTACAACTGAAACTAATATGACACTACAAGCTAATTATGCTCCCAATTTTAAAAAAATTATTTTCTCAGTGAAAAAAAAAAACAAAGTGGGTGCCAGCAGAAAGACGGAGGTCAACTCCACTGACTTTGGAATTCTGTGAAGCACAACCAGAGGAAGATGACAGCAGAAAACACACCGGTGGGGGCCGTCTGCTTTATGTGAATTCTGCGCTGATCAGCGGTGGATGTTTTTGAAGGCATAGGGATTAAAGAGCTCCATCCAGACTCCCATCAGCTTTGATTCCAGCACACTCTTACAAACCTCAGCCCCAGCGGCTGTCACATCAGGCCTTCCTTAATCATGCTGGGGCCTGGGTCATGACCAAGGATGTTGACATTGACAGAGGGCAATAGGATGGCTTCATGCCACAAACCCCAAGCAGCAAGGAGACAGACCAAATTCTGCCATGGATCCTCCCTGTCTGGACCTTCTTTCTTTGTCAGCTATCTGAGTCAGCCCACCTACTTCTGCCCTAAAGATTATGAAGGGCCTCTAAAAAATTATAGCAGGGGGTGCTGAGCAGTTTAGGGAAAGAAGACAAGTAGGGGAAATTGGGGCAGGGGTGGTGGGACCACACTGGGCCTCTAGGAAAGGAGAGAAAATAATTCCAAAGTTCCTCTATATTTTAGGCAGAAGGCAGACAGAAAAGAATAATAAATGCCAATCATCAAGACCTGCTGAAAAACACTTAAAAAAAAAAAAAAGGATCAGCGCTTCATTAAAAATACACTTGCTCTCCATGCAACTGAGGAACAAAGATGATGAGGACTGAAATAGAATGTTTTTGAAAAGTAAAAATAACAAGAAAGGGCTGGTGAGAAGCCCTCCAACCCCCGATAACCGCATGGAAGTTCAAACAGCTCCATTAAGGAAGGGAGCAGAGGGGCCCCGGGTTTTGTTGGGGAGGAAGGACGTTTGCAGAAACCTTGCGTGTAGCAATGACCACTCTGGCCACATGCTATTACTCAGAAATTCAATTGCTTATTTTGACTATTTACTGCTCAACTTGAACTGCACGTAGAGGGTTTAATACCATCTGCGGTAGTATTTGAAAAGCTGCCATTTGCAAACAGTCTGTGGGGGTTTGCATGGAGCTGTCTGGGAGAGGTAAAGTTGTTGCTGTTTTTGGTTTTGTTTTTTTTTTCCTGAAATTTGCAACAGCCCATAGAACAAGGGACTGACCTCCCATTACACCATGAGGTGACCAAAGAGGTGTCTGGGGCAGAAAGGATGAAAAATCAAGTTCAGATTCCTTGGGTGAGATTTTGCCACATGATTAAAGAAAGGAATGATTCCCTCACAGTATAGAGGTGAGCTGGTGGTGGTAGGCCTGAAAGGGAGGAGGCATTGCAGTTTTCTGACTTCATGAAATACAAAATAAAGTATCCTGAGGTTATTAGACATTTTCATCCGGTGGGTCTCTGCATTAGCAGACATCCCCTAGAACGATAAATATCACGAGAAAGATGTGACATGGGAACAAGGGAAGACAGAGACTCGTGCGTCACTGAATTGCAGCAGGCCTGCCCTTAGCTATGAGTTAGGACAGAAAGTCCGGATGCCACGCGCATGTGACAAGCCCCCCCAAAACCCAGATCCCAAACAAAACTTGCAAGAAAGGCTTTCCTGCCTTTTTGTCTCCCTGCCACCAATTACCTCCTGCTTGACGGAGATCCAAAGCTGTCCACCCTGCACACAGCTTACCATCTACATTGGCAGGGCTGTGCCATTCCATTGTTGTCATTATGACTTTGCTATTCCAGGGGACTTTTGCTCAGGTACACAATGATTGGTCATTATAGGAACTTCCGGGAGGACCCATCAGCTTTTCCACAGAAAGCAAGCCTCAATTGACAGTGTACATCCTAAAATTCTTTGGGTCCCTTGCTTCCAATATCCCTGCCTCACTGTTTCCACCAATCCTGAACTGTTACATCGGGATCCCTACCCATCCCAAATTAAGTCTTCCCATTGAAAGATGTAGATGTGCTTCGAGCCAAACTTCCAACTCTCAGCAAATTCCAGGCAGGCCTTCCCGCTGTAAGATGCCCCCAAAGCCGTGGAGGTGTTCTCCCTTACTGCACAAATAAGAAACTCAGCTTTGTCTTATCAACCGATTGCATTGTGTTGGTGATATTTGGAGAGCTGACACTCAACAAAAGAAATCAAAGGATTAATAGCTTTATCAAAAAGCCAAGCTACACTCTTTCTACTCTTACCTTCTAGAGATTTTTCTCGTGAATTCTTCCTAAGGACTCCAACGTGCAAAAATATTGTGAAACACCTGCCCTGTGCTCGGCTAAGGCTCTGAAAGAAGTCTCCTAGCCTCAGGCAGCTTGCAGTCCCAGTCAATTATTAGAATACTAACCTTCTGAGAAATCTGCGAGTCGAGACTGTGGTCAGACCAGCAGCTGAGGATCTCCATCAGCGAGAGGGTGGGGAGCAGCCTTCCGCAAATGACAGACAAGAATGAAGCATTGAGAAATTAAAACCACGTGTTGTCAGCAACTGGGCTCTACCGAAAATGTGAGCCAGCCCCTCTATGTTCCACCAGCAGATTTGTTTTCTACTCCTGAAAACGCTCTTAACTCCTTGGTATTGTACAAACTTACCTTTGTCTTCTAACAGCTACAAGGCCCTAGAAGGACAGATTCTGTCTTTAAGTTATCACTGTCTTTGTATGGGCAGGATTCTATTATGCCCAGGACTCAGGAGGTGCTAGCAAACATTTCACAAATGACAGGAGGGATAAGCAGGGTGAGGACTGAGGGATGGAGACCAGGTGAGGGGGTGCTGCAACAGGCTGGCTACTCGGATCCTGCCGCTGAACAATTTACAAGCTGGGCTGCAAGATTCAGCACCTCCTCGACCAGGCCATGCAGTTCTCCCTCTGTTTCATGCGTTCCCCTTCTCTGCCCAACATCGTTCATATACCCTGTGGAACCAGGATCGGGTCATCTCTCCCCCTACAGGTTCAGGCCTACGCCATATTGCTTTGACTCTTGGAGCCATTATACACACTGAGCTAGAAAAACATCTGCTCCCTACAACACTCCACCCCCCCTCCCCATCCCCACCCCATATCCATCAGCAGCCCCTATCCTACCGCCATCCCTACCCTCCACTCCACTCCACTCTATCCCTCCTCTGCCCCCATCCCACCTCTCTTACTGCCTCCTACTCTACCTCCAGCCTCCCTTCTTCCGTTTCTGAGCCCTCCCACTCCATTCCTGCCCCCACCCCACCTTCATTCCTGTTACCCCCACTCCTGCTTCCCTTTAAACCTAGCCTGAGCAGCACTTCCTCCAGGAAGTCTTCCAGGACCCAGCAGAAGCAACAAAATCCTCTTTCTGGGGGGAATTTGGCATCACTGAGCTGTAAGTTCCATGAAGCAGAGATTTCTACCTACTTTGTTCTCTCCTGTATCTCTAGCACCTAGCCCAGTACCTGGTGCTCAAGAGAAACTCAACAGACACGCTGAATTCATGAGTACTTCCGTGGCACCTTGCCAAGACTCTGGTTTAGCACTTTTCATTCAAGACTCTGTTCGTTCTGAATTGTAGTATCTGGTTTGTATGTCTGTCTGTCCCATTAAACTCGAAGAAAATAGAAGGTAGAGGCCATTTCTTAATGAACATGTGCCTCTGAGGCCCAGCACATTTCTGGCACAAAGAGGATGCTCAGCAGTGGATGAGTGAATGAAAGGCTGAACGCAGCATGTCAGCCCTGCGCTGGGCACCTGATACAGATTCCCAGTAAATGTATGTACTGCTCTGGGCTAGAGGTCTCCCACACCAATTAAGACAATCTTGAAAACGTGATTGAAAAATCTGTTTTAATCCACTCACTGACTATTATCTCAAGACTTGCCCACATGTTTCTCTAATGAGTCATATTTCTGCACACCATTCCTTTCCTTAAAACAGCCCCTCTTAAAAAAAAAAAAAAGTCCCTCTTGGCTTGCCTTCCCTCCCCTACACTTTCCTACAACTGCATGAATGTTCGTGGGAGAGGCTATACCACACAATTTTGAGGCTCCGCTTGACCACTGACCGTCACTTCTCATCACTACAGGGGGCCTGTCCTTGACTTGTACGTGGTACAAATACCAGCAGTGGCTACTTTTTAACCCAGAACTTTCTAGAAGGCAGATCGTCATAGCACAGACCTCATTTCCCCATAAGGTGAGTGTTGCATTGGAGAGTTATATTTCAAGGTTGTTCTCTGAGAATGAATTAGTAAAAAATAAATCACAGGTATGACCAACAGTTTGTCAGAGAAGCAAAGATGCAACAATAAATCTCTGTATTCAGTTTAAAAAGTCTCATAAAACAAGGAAAGAAAAGACTTAGAAAACAGGCTTAAATGTCCTAAATACATCATTTATACGGGGGCTTCATACACCAAGGTTAAGTCTATTATATCATAAAATTTGACCTAAAATAAATATGCTAACTCTGATATGTACATTCATTAGTTAACCTTCTGATTACCAAATCATTTTCCTCACCATGTTGAAATCAGGGAGGGGTTTTAAGGAGTGATTGGGATGCCACAGGGTTAATAAAAACCCAAAGCTCTTTAAGGGATTCTTTTGCTCTCAAATTTCCATCTAACAAAAAGACATTTAAAATCATCCTGCCATATTATGCAGATTCTAAAAATGGAAATTGTGGGGACCATGGGAAACAGGAAAAATATATGAGAACATATAAAACAAAAAAGTAAAATACAAATCATATATATAGGCTGATTAGAATAATGCAAAAACGTGTGTGTGTGTGTGAATATGTCACAATGAAAACAATGTGTCAGGACAATGAATCATGAATGATTTTGAAATGACAGTTTTATCATTTTTTTTTCAAAGATTTTATTTATTTATTTGACAGAGACACAGCGAGAAAGGGAACAAAGTGGGGGCAGCAGGAGAGGGAGAAGCAGGCTCCCTGCAGAGCGGGGAGCCCGATGTGGGGCTCGATCCCAGGACCCTGGGATCATGACCTGGCCGAAGGCAGACGCTTAACGACTGAGCCACCCAGGCACCCTGACAGTTTTATCATTTAAAAAAATTGTAATGGTGCCATCCAATTTTTAAAAAGGGACCAAGAGGTGGGACTCCTGGAGTCATTAAGTGGACCTGAGATCATAACCCAACAGCTGAGCGCAGGTCATCTGGTTCTCAGTAAGTGCGATACGTCACCCAAAGATTTTGTTCTTCTTTAATAAGGTCTGACTCAACATTTGTTCGCTGGACCCTTCCCGATGTTCTCAGTTGATTCGGATCTGTAAGGTCCCCTGCTACTCCAGACTAAATTACAATGAAGGCAAAAGAAACGGGATGGCGAGGCCATCCTCTCCTCCTTTGTGGCACTCCCAGCTGATAGCTCTGGGCGTTTCATCAATGCACAGCTTCGAAACAGTTACCAGGCCTAACAAATTTTCAAAAGCAGTTGCAAAATGCCCTCTCTCTCCATTCCACAAGTAGGCATAATCCAGACTCTAGCAGATGGATGGCGCCAGCAGCCTTACTGGGTCACAGCGTTAAAAGAGCATCTCATAACCCTATCCACTGGCAACTAACAGAATTCAACTATTTGCCATGAGATGAGAGAATAATTGAATAGCTTGAGTGATTCTGACTTGGCATCAGTACAAGACTACAAATGGAAGCCCACATAAATATTTAAGTTACAAGTCAACCTGCCAAATGATTCAATAAAACGTGTTCTCTCTTCCTTCCTTGACCAATACACCTTCATAAAGACAACATTTTAAATGTGTTTAAGGTTTTTATAGGACTGAAAGTTGCAAAATGTCAAAGATGAACAAATTTGCTGATCATTACACATTTCTGTGCACTGTTAATACTCCAGCAATGCTGAATGAGTGATACAATAAAAGCGTAATTCATAAATTATTATACATTTGTTTCATACAACTTATTTATCTTCACTCATTTCAGCAAAAATGCTAATTATGTTAAAAAATCAAGTGTTTTACTCAAGGAACAACAGGTGTTGGCAAGGATGCAGAGAAAGGGGAACCCTCTTGTACCATTGGTGGGAATGCAAGCTGGTGCAGCCACTCTGGGAAAACAGTATGGAGGTTCCTCAAAAAGTTAAAGATAGAATTACCCTATGATCCAGCGCTTGCATTACTAGGTATTTACACAAAGAACACAAAAACACTAATCAAACGGATACATGCACCCTGATGTTTACAGCAGCATGATCTACAATAGCCAAGATATGAAAGCAGCCCAGGTGTCCATCAATAGATGAATGGATAAAGAAGAGGTGGTGTATATAAATACAACGGAATATTACTCAGCCATAAAAAAAAAAAAATGAGATCTTGCCATTTGCAGCAAGGTGGATGGAACTAAAGAGTATAACACTAAGCAAAATAAGCCAGTCAGAGAAAGACACATACCATACGATTTCACTTGTGCGGAATTTAAGAAACAGAACAAACGAGCAAAAAGGAAAAGGGGGGGGTGCGGCAAACCAAGAAACAGACTCTTAACTATAGAGAACACACTGCTGGTTACTAGAAGGGAAGGTGTGGGGAGATGGGTGAAATAGGTGATTGGGATTAAGGAGGGCATGTGCTGTGATGAGCACCAGGTGATGTATGGAAATGTTAATCACTATATTGTACACCTGAAACTAATGTAACACTATGTTAACTACACTGGAAATAAAAACTTTTTTAAAAAATCAAGTGTTTGGATACTATGTGTATTTTATCAACAACAGTGATCTAAATGATTTTTAAAGTGTGTTCAGTGTACTAAATTTGAATATTTTTTCATCAAAAATTAAAATTATAGTAAATATAAAAATTCTAATTTTCTACTAAAATTAAAAGGCAAAATGTTAATTATATTGAATGTATACCAACATTTTAAATCAAGGTTATTTAAATAAAGCTGGTTTTAATTTATTTTTTAATCTAACTTAAATCAAATTAAATAGTTTAAAAATAAGACTGTAATAAGAAGTAAAAAGACATCCTTTTTACCAGAGACAGGGACTTTAAAGCCAAGAAATCTGTAAAAACAAACCTTGCTATTTTTTTAATAATCTACTACCTCCACCCAAATTCTGTTTAGAATTCCTCGCTAATTAAAGCTCCCAAACACCTGTTTTCCTTCTCTTGTAAATTCGCCACAAATTTATTGTCTCTTTGTCTAAAATATATACAAATTGCCTACCTTGGTCATTTCTTTAGGTCCAATTTCACTATTAGGCCTCTGTGTGCACGTAATAAAAGTTTGGGGTTTTTTTCTCCTGTTTACCTGTCACATGTGAATTTAATTCTTAATCCAGTTGGAAAACCTTAAGGGTGAAGGAGGATTTCTCCCTCCCCTACAGTTCTTTAGTTACCATATGCAACTGTCAGGGATCCAGGAGTACCTTTGGCACCACAAATTGGAACAAAAAGAAAAGCAAAAAAATTTAAAAAAGAAAAAAAAGGAAATGAGTGGTCAACACTACCAGAAAAAGAGAAGCAAGAAAATGGGTGGTCAGCACTAGCAGAAAACCAGTATTCATTATGCAAGAATCCATTGCATCTCTTCTGAGAGGAGAAATTTGACAAGATAATTTGTTTTTTCCTCTTACGTAAACACTTCTGCCACTCAAATCTCCCCTGCACTCCAAAGCAGCGTCTGACTCTTACAGGGGTCTAACCCAAAACCTTCCCGGCGATCAGACCCGCTCACCTGGTTTCAAGGACACAGAGCAAGAGCTGTGGGGAAGCATTTCTCTGGAACCTGAACCTTGGTAATCATGGTCAAGAGACCACACGTTTATTTATTCATCAGAGTGAGAGAGAGCACGAGCACAAGCATGGGGAGCGGCAGGCAGAGGGAGGAGCAGGCTTCCCGCTGAGCAGGGAGCCCGATGCGGAACTCAATCCCAGGACCCTGGGATCATGACCTGAACCGAAGGCAGATGCTTAACAACTGAGCCACCCAGGCGCCCCAAGAGAGCACTTGTTTAAAGATCGAGCCCCACATCGGGCTTCCTGCTCAGTAGCGAGTCTGCTTCTCCCTCTCCCTTCCTTCCCACTCGTGCTTGCTCTCTCTCTCTCAAATAAATAAAATCTTAAAAAAATAAAATGATGGGTCATGAACCAGATTCTGAGTGGCAGAGCATCTGTGTTTACTGAGTGTATGTGTGTGTGTGTGTGTGTGTGTGAGAGAGAGAGAGAGAGAGAGAGAGAGAGAGAGCTATGGAGGGCCTTCTAAAGCACAGGCCCAGGGCTGGAGCCCCTCATACCCACACATAAGAACCAAACTGCAGAATCTCCATGCCCTTGAGGCATAGAGTGAGTTTGAGACGACTCCTGGGCATCAGCACTGGTCTCGATGGGTTACCAACAGCCTCCAAGAGTGTGAGCCATCACCACACCGATGCAATTTTAATGTTTCACAATTGGTATTTTTCTGTTTGTTTCTTGTACCCAACTATTTTGCCTGCTTTCCAAATGAACAATCACAGGATCTGTTCCTACACAAAAGGAAAAGTGGTTGGACTTATCAAAAGAGGGTAATTTAGTTTCCAATGTGGGGCCTTTCTGAGTTTCAAGAGCAATTGTGACCACGCAGGCCTTTTGCCTTTCCACTGACTTTAGAACCTGGTCTCCAATTAAGAAAGAACTCCACCACAGCGGAGAAACACCCCAGTAGTAGGTGTGATGGGGACTGAAGCAAAATAATCTCAAGAAGCAGGTACAAATCTTTAAAAAAAAAAAAAAAAAAAAAAAGGGCGCCTGGGTGGCT